>NW_028327806.1:0-74274 GCF_031878675.1 Megascapheus bottae | reverse complement strand
CACTATCTCATCATTTCTGTTTGGTAGGCAGGAGGCTCAAGGAAGAGCTGGAAGCATGAGGGGGCCAAGGCCAGAAGGCCCTGGAGGCATGCTGCACCGCAGGAGTCCTGGTGAGCGGGGCCCGGCACAGGAAGCCGCAGACCCAGCCCCACCCCCGCGGAGGGCGCAAGGGGCGTGGCCCGGGGAAGGGGCGTGGTCTGGGAGTCCCGGGGTGGGGGAGCCCGGGAATTCCCTCCTCCTGAAGTCGGGCTTCTGCTCCGCCTGCTGCCCCCTCTCTGTCCGGGCTGGAGCCGCGGCCACAGCGACCCGAGCGAGCGCAGCTGGAGGGCAGGTAAGGACCCCGGCATGGCCCCGCGGGCGCTGATGGCCAACCCCGCTCCCGGCGGCGCTAGGCCCGGGCGCCCTGCTCTGGGAAGGCGACTCCGCGATCACCGCACTCCACCGGCCCGGAGTCGGGAAGTTGGGGAGAAACTTCTCCCCTCCCCGGCCCGGCGGGCGCGTGTCTTCTTCCAGCGCTCCCTGCTCGCCGCGGCCAAGGTCCCCGCCCCACCCCGGGCTTCCCGGTCCCCGCCCGCGTCCTCCGGGGCGTCGTGTGCCCACCCCGCCCCCGACGAGGTGTGCGTGTGGGTGGGGGAGGGAGGTTGGGTGGGCAATGTGTGGTGTGAGTGGGGGGCGTTGAGCCTTCATTCGGATCCCCGAGCCCGATCAGGGGTCGCGGGGAGCGGCTCCTTTCTGCCCTGGAGAGTGGACGGAGGTCCGCGGGCCGCCGGGCTCAGGGGGCCGCGGAGCCGGGCTGGGAGGACCTGGGCGCGGGGACGAGCGGGGGTGGGGGGAGCTCCGGGCGGCCCGGGTTGGATAGAAAACCGCCACCTGTGTCAAGTGTTCCTTTGTTTTGCCTGGGGGTGGGGAGATCCACCCTTCCGCGGCCACTCGAGCGGCACTGGGCCGCTCTGCCGCCTCCCCTTGCGTTCGGTGTCGGTCCACATGGGCTCCAGGAAATTTTGTGTTGAAAGTGTGTGTGTTTTCTTCTTGATAACTGCTTCCAGCTTTTGCTTTATTGGGCAGAGGTGTTGTAAGGAGCTCCTGGAAAATCGTGTCTGGTGTGGAGGGATTGCTTTAGTGTGTGTGTTGTGAGTGGAGTGGACGCGGCAGTTCAGCCTGGGTCATTCTCTCAAAATCCATGGAACCAGTCATGGAATGACGTGCAGTCTGGTCACCTTGTAAGCTGCTCAGTGAAAAGTCTTCTGGTAGCACTGAAGCTAGCACATGCATGCCGTTTTAGTTCGTCTGCTGATGGGGAGGTTGTCATAGGTAATTTCAAGAATGTATGCCGTGGTCATATAGACGTGCATGGTGGTGCTCCAAGTGTTTATACCATTCACTTCCGAAGAGTTAAATTACACACTTAGGAAAATACTGCTCAATGTGTGCATGTGACTGCATTTGCGAGAAAATACGTATTAAATCTAGGATATCCACCACCACAGTGCCTTGGCACCCAGCAGACAGGAACCATTTTGAGTGGAATAGATAATAAAGGAATGTCTTGAACTAGAAGCCAGGGTTCCACTGTTCTTCACATACATTCGTACATTATACTTTGAGACAAAGTTACATTTCACCAAGGCCAAGTTTTTAAAAAAAAATTATGTGCGAACCCTGCCATATCAACATTTAGTTTTATCAGAATTTTTAGACACTAGCTGAACCTCAGTGAAAAATTGATATGCTTGTTGAGGACACAGAGGGTCCTAAATTTAGAAAAAAAATAAAACCCCAACCAATTGCTTTTGGTCGCAATTGTAAACACAAGACTGTTCATATACATGTTTCAAGGATAAAAGATGAAAGGGCTCCTAAAATATGTACTTAGTTATAACTACCGTAATGTTATAATAGCTTTAATTATCCAGTTAGTTTTGCTGCCTTCATAAACCACAAAATGGACTCCTTTCTGTTTGACCGAAAGTGAAATTACAGCTTTTATCTGTCTTCCTGGGATAGGTGGAATTTGTCTTATGGTTAGAGTATATATAATATTAATACATTGTTGGGGGAAAATGTCTAGTTCAGGAATCCTGTAACTGAAAAAAAAATCAGTGTTTATATAAATGAATTTGTATCTTATTATATGTAGTAGTAAAAGAATAAATATACTAAAAGAAAAGCAGTGACTGAATAAGAAACTTATTACCAATCCAACTTGTTTATTCATGGTTCATTTTCGTGGATCTTAAGTTATACATACTTTTTATATGAGTAATTTTTTTCCTTAAAAATATAATTAGCTCTTACGTTGGGCACTGGTAGTGTAAGCCTTTGGTCCTAGCTAGTCAGAAGGATGAGACCTGAGGATCAGAGTTCAAAGCCAGCCAAGGCAGGAAATTCTGAGCAGACTCTTATCTCCAGTTAACCAGTAAAAGCAAGAAGTGGAGGCATGGTTCAAAAGGTAGAACACTAGTCTTGAGTGAAAAAGCCAAGTGAGACCTTGCCCTGAATTCAAGCCCTAGGAAAAAAACCCAAAAAACCCACACAAATATATTTAGGTCTTAATCTAGTCAATCAGTTCCGTGGACATCCCTTATTAGTCCAGTTAAGAAAGAAGCCTAGTAAAACATTTTGAAAAGCATCGTTAAGATTTGCTGTCTAGGAATATACATCTGTCTGTTAAGAGATACAATTTCAATGAAATTATGCCTTTATAAGTTAAATATTTGCTGTCTTGGAATGCAAACTTGGGTGGCAAGACTACATTAAGAAAAAAAAATCTGCAGGAAACTTATTTCATTAAAAGATAGGTTAGGAAGAAGAAGGCTGTGATTGCTATGTTGTTTCTGAAGTGGCAGGGTGTTTTTGTTTTTCCACTGTTTGTTTTTTAACCTAGTTGTGGTGCAGTGGAGTTGGCCTTTGTGTAATGCATTAAGCCGAATACGTCTTATGTGTGCTTTTCTGTATCTGGGCTTTATTTTAGGTGGAAGTTTTCTTTAAAGAATGTGTGTAATGTATATAAGATACTTGGATTAAGAACTAAGTGTTTGGTGATTGGATTTAGAACTTTGGTGGGGCTTTATTTTGCCTTAGGGGTAGACTTAAAAAAAAATGTTGTCCTTAATGTACTATGTTGTCTCTTATCTCCTTTGCTGTCCCTTGGTTATCTCATATTGGTATAGTATCTCACTTTGTTATCTGATATATTGAATTTATTTGTATTTGCATATTTGAAATTTGATAGGGAAGGGGGGAAAACCAAGACGAGTGGGGGGTGTGGGGGGGGGGAGGGAAATGGGTACCAAGACATGTGAAAGGGTATCAATGTATGTGATTTAATGCACCTTCTATCTGGCAAATATCATGTAACCCTTTTACTAATTACAATAAAAAAACTGAAAAAAAAGATTGAATCCAAAAAAAAATGGTTGGGATGGGGTAATGTATTGAGGGGTTACAGTTATGCCCGGCAGGTAGTGGGTATATTACTTTTTGAATTTTGATACCTCTTCTCATGCTTTTCTCCCTCTTTTGCTCCCCAACCCCCTCCAAGTCATCTTGTTTTTCCCCCTTTCTTCCCTATTTCAAATAAATGCATACAGTAACAACAGGTAGGGTTAGGTTTATTTAATGTTAATTTTTATATACCATTTAATGTGTATAATTGCCTTGAAAATGCTATGTACTCACTTCCAAATGTATAATAATTAGAGAATTTCAGACAAGATATTTGCAATAAAGTTCTGGGTTCTTTTAGGATGATAATTCTTTGACTATTTTGAGAGTAGACACTAGGTTTACTTACTTTAAATGTATGTGAAAAATAAAATAAATACTGTTGTGTTGTCAAATACCCTGTTTTTCAGAAAACTGGTCAATATATCAACATGGCATTTTGGCATCACGGGAGTAATTTTTTTTTTTACTTTGGTCCATTTTTAATTTTCTAGAGCAGAATGCTTTTAGACCAATAAATCCAGCCTTACATTTGACATTTGACATTGATTGTTGGAAATTCTGTGAAAAATAAGTTGTCATTACTTAAATTTTATGAAAGTGTATATCAGCGCAAGGAAGATATGCATCTTCCTTCAAGGGATATGTTTCAGAAGGAAGCAAATGACTGGTGTTAGAGTTTCAGAAATGCAGATGGAAAGACTTAGAAAAAATCATATTAAGTGAAGTAAGCTAGACTCAAAGGAACTTAGGCTCAATGGTTTCCCTCATTCGTCATAATCAGTAGAAACCTTGGGCTCTCCTAGCAGAGATCTGCAATAGAGCAAAATCTTGATACATAAGGCCATAGAATGTGAAGCTAATTGAAAGGACCTCCAGGATAGTGAAACAAAAGCCATATAATGAATGATTGTTGTCTTTTTCTTTCTTTTTTCATATTTTTATTACAATTAATAGAAGGGTTACATTATATTCACCAGATAGAAGGTGCATTACTTCACAGACATGGATACCCTTTGTCATGTCTTGGTCCCCATTTCACTCCCCCCACCCCCATTCCTTCTCTTTTTAATGGTTGTTTAATGGTTGCTTAAGAAGTTTGGGCCTACTGTCAGGCCACAAAGATGGTTTGAGTTTATTCAAAGAGCTTGATTATCTTACTACTTCACTCTGGTACTAGGGCTTAAACTCAGGGCTAGAGCTTTCATTTGGCTTTTAAACATTTTTTTTATTGTTATTATTAAGGTCATGTACAGAGGGATATCTCACGTGTGTGTGTGTGTGTGTGTGTGTGTGTGTGTGTGTGTGTGTGTGTGCGTGTGTGCATATGCATGCGTATGCTGGTAGTGGAGTTTGAACTCAGGGTCTTGGCATGTCCACTAGCATTTTTGCTTAAGGCTGTGTAGGGAGCACAATAATGATACAGATAAGCTGAGATGCATAAAGGTGTTTATTTCTCCAGTGCTAGTTCCATAGTATCTTATTCCATTACCATCCAGTAGGCGGCGCACCTCACCCACCCAATGCAAGGCTACCTAGCCTCCTCCTACCTGCCTGTCCCAGCCAGGGCCACTCACTTGGTCCCACAGGTGGGCCTGCTACCACTTGATCCACAGCTTCACTTCTGGGTTTTTGCTGGTTAAGAGGAGATAAGAGTTTTATGGACTTTTCTGTGTGGGCTGGCTTTGACCTTGAATCCTCAGATCTCAGGCTCCTGAGTAGTTTAGGATGAGAGGCAGGAGCCATTGGTGCCCAGCTCAGAATTGAATACTTTGGAGTAGTTTTAAGTTCACAGTAAAATTAAAAGAAAATGACAGGTACTTCTTATGTCCCTACACAGGCCCAGTCTCCCCCACAACCAACATTCCCTACAGAGGGGTACACTGTGAGAATCAGTGACACACACCTCCCACTGGCACCCATGTCTCCAGAGACTGCAGAGTGTGGCTTATTTGCCCTGTTGTGTCATATGTGCACTGTGGTCCTGGGCCCAGGCACAATGTCCTGTGTCAGTCGTGTTATGTTTCATCAGGAGTAATGCCAATGTTATACAATCCTTTTCTCCAATATAGATTTGGCCTAATGTCTCTAGATTTTGTTCTATTTTAAATCTCTGCTAGGAGAGTCCAAGGTTTCTACTGATTATGACAAATGAGGGAGACTATTGGGCCTATGTTCCTTGGTGTCTGGCTTACTTCACTTAATAGGATTTTTTCTAAGTCTTTCCATTTCCTTAGAATGGGGTGATGTCGTTCTTTCTGACAGCAGCATAGGATTCCATTGTGTATAAATACCACATCTTGTTGAGCCACTCATCAACTGAGGGATATCTGGGTTGGTTCCATAGCTTTGGTACGGTACATACTGCTGCAATGAATATCATTGTGCTGTTGGATTTAGTATGCCCTTGTTTCTGGATGGTTGGGTAAATGCCAAGTAGTGGGATTGCTGGGTTATAGGGGAGCTCTATGTTTAGTCTTTTGAGGAACTGCCATACTGCTTTCCACTCCCACCAACAGTGTAGTAGTGATCCCTCCTGGCCATATCCCCTCCAGCATCTGTTGTTATTAGTTTTCTTGATCCTGGCCATTCTAACTGGAGTGAGGTGGAATCTTAGAGATGTTTTGATTTGCATTTCTTTTATGATCAGAGATTTCGAGTATTTCTTCATGTGTCTCTAGGCCATTTTTGTTTCTTCTTCAGAGAAGACTCTCTTTAAGTCTTTGGCCTATCTAATTGTTACAACTGAGGGAAACCATGGAGCTCATTTTTCTTTGGGTCTGGGTTACTTCACTTAATATGATTTTTTTCCAAGTCTTTCCATTTCCTTACAACTGGGATGATGTCATTAGTTGCTCACACTTTATGAATGAATGAATGAAGGAAGGAAACACTTTCCCCTAATGACCTACAATACATAGTACCATGAAAGAGAGGTGCATCAGAACATCCCTGTCATTCAGCTCACCTTTTTCTTAGAAACATTTCATAAAGATGTCCATGTAGTTGAGGGTTGATCCTTCTGCAATAATATTGCTGGCCTCTGCAGACCAAATCAAGGGTATTCTGGATGCTCTGCCACTGACTTGATACAGGTAGCCATGTTAGCAAAAGGGTAGCACTCCAACATGACTCAGATTTCCTGTACCTGCCCATCTTGAATTCCCTTTGCTAGTTCAAGCCTATTTACTGAGACGGGAACCTGTGGAGTGTGAGATGGTATGGTATGTGAGTGGTGGTGGGTGGAAGACTAGCGTGGGAGGAGCAGGAAATTGGAGATCCTGGGGATGAGATTGTAGCATTTTCAGTTCCAAAGGTGTGCAGCCAGGATAGCTTTGTGAGCTCTGTGGGTGAACTCTATTCTCTGGTTCTTCCTGGAAAATCCCTGTAGTTACAGAGCTGGCAGAGCAGCTCTTCCACCATTATTAAAGAGGCCAGAATTAAATCTGTGTGTATGTGTGTGTGTTCCTCACATTAGTCACTGGTGAATGCTAACGGTCTTTCCAGTCTCAGGCTTTCAGAGAGGGGGTACACATGTGTTTCTTGGTGACCCTTAGCAGTGTGGTAATCTAAGTGGTGGTGGGTCCTTTCTTGTCTCATGAGAATGTCCATCACTGGATGACTTGCAGTTGTTGGAAGCATCATTTAAATGATGATATATAAGGAATTATTACTATTTTGGGGTGTGTGTATGTGGCAATCTTGGGGCTTACTCAGGGTCAGAACAGTTTTCCTTAGTTTTATTTTTTTTTTCACCCAAAGGCTAGTGTCCTAACAACTAAGGCAGTCCTCTTCTCCTGTTTTTTTTCCATATATTTTTATTGTAATTAATAGAAGGGTTACATTATATTCTCCAGATAGAAGGTACATTACTTCACAAATATTGATACCCTTTCTCATGTCATGGTTCTCCTGGGTTTTTAATTGGAGCTAAGATTCTCATGAACTTTTCTGTCCAGACTGACTTTGAATCCTGCTTCTCAGATCTCAGACTCCTGAGGACGTAGAATTCCAGGCATGAGCCACCAGTGTGCCTGGATTAAGACTTGTTATTAACCACATTAGAAATGAGCTCCTCAGCCCTCTTCTCCAGGTGAGAATGAGTTATGGAACAGGAAGCTTTCAGAGGCTGCAGGGAATTATACCCTGGTTTGAGGTTGAGAGGTCACCAGAAAGCAGGGCTATCAGAGGTAAAGGAAGGTGGATCACATTTCTCAGCAGAAATACAAATTTAGTTACACCACATTCTTGACTTCAGTGTATTTATATATACTGGACATTTAGAGTTTCAGTTAATAACATTGATTTGACATCTCTCATGGAACAGGAGAATGGGGTTGTAAAGGCTAATGAAGCTAGAGGACAACTGAACAGTAGGCCACCTACCTCATCTAGATGATTCATTGCATTGCAGTAAGGTAAATAAGTACCTGTAAGTAAGTACTGAAGCTCCTGGGATTTCTGCACCTGGCTCTGCCTTCTGCTGGTTTGCAGCGCAGTGTCCTCTCACTGCCCTCACGTTAAGGGTTAGACTACACTGGATCCTTGCAATTCAATGCTTGGAGCATCTGATATCCTGATCAGAGGCCACTGGTGACCAATACCTGTTCTGCAATTTACTGTTTCTGGGTCTCCAGTAAAGTGAAACGGCTGAGAAGCAGGCCACGGGACAGCTGACCTGAGGTGTTGCCAGCACCAAATGACAGCTTTCTAGAGAGGGTAGTGGTAATGCTGCATCTGGAAAGTTCTCAGCTGAATTTCAGCTGAACAGATGCCAAAGACCAGCCAGTTGCTGGATGTCCTCTGGGAAAAGGGCAGGCAGTAAAATTATAAAGACGAGACAGGGCATGAATGAGCACAAACAAGAGTAAGCCATTTCCACGAAGTCAGGGGGATGCCAAGAGAATAGAAAAAATGGTGTTGGGGGCAGAAGGCATGGAACTGAGTCTCATAGGCTTTCCTTATCCTTGGCTGGCTTCGAACTGCAGTGCTCATATCACAGCTTCCTGCTTAGCAAGGATTACATGTGTGAGCCACTGGTGCCTGCTTTACTTTGTATTGTCTATTAAATGCTCTAAGTGGCTTTTCTCATGTCTTCATTTTTCCAGTTCATGCATGTTTGGCTCTGTTTATCCTATATCCTCTACTAAGGTGTCATTGATATGTTGGTCAAAGGGAGTAATAAAGACAGATGAGAGGATTTTTTTAAACCAAACTTTCAGGCACCCAAGGGTTCTCATATTTCCTCAGTCTTCATAGGTGAGAGGGGAGGACCGAGGAATAGGAAGGGATGGTGGCCTGTCCACTTCACTGTAGGCAATCATAGAAGAGACACTCTAACTCTGTGAGCAGGGTCCAGTCAGTGAGTGCTCCCATAATTGACATGGGCCAGAGGGCAGAATAGTCAAGGAGGGAGAGGATTATAGACTTTCAGCCAACTTCCTAACAAAAAAGTTCTGGATTTCCTCACCTAGGGGAGGGGCTCTGAATCATGAGAAAGCTTCTGTCCCACAAAGCTCTTCCCTATGTGTCTGTGCCCTGGCAGAAATCTTTCTCTATGCATCTGGGTGGGGAGTTCCCCAGATATACTGTAGTGGATAAGCGGGTCAAGGCATTGAGGAGTGCAATCTGTAGCCCTTCCCACTGAGGCTTCTGGAATCGTGTGTGAAGGAGCTCAGTATGTTGGAATGTAGAGGTAGATACATCTTTTCCTTTCTTGATTTGTGTGAGTGACTGTCTGAACGACTACTTCACTTGGGGGGTTTCATGGTTCAGTCTCAAGGTTTGGGCTCGCAGTCATGTCCAGCTGAGATTTCAGGGCTGAGTGAGCAGTGCCTGGCCTCCCTTGTCAAGAAAATCCCCAGCCACCTTCAGTTCCCCTGTCTAGTCATTCTCTGTGTTTGTATGGTGGTGAGCAGCATCTGATCTAGGGAGAGCACAGAGAGACACAGTTCCTTCAGGTAGACATCCTCGGCCTGAATGTTAAGATCCCAAACAAGTGTGTACTATGTCTGGTTGGCTCCAAGGACAGTTGTGAAATATCCCATGGCAGAGCAACTCACTCCTGATCAGTGCAGGTGACTTACATACCAGGTACTCAAGAGCCTGAGATCGGAGGATCCCAGTTCAAACCACAGTCACTGAGTCTGTGAATTACAATCAACTCCAAACGTGGAGTGGGCTTGTGACTGAAAATGAAGAGCACTGAGTATTAAAAACTGTGGACAACAGCCATGCCCTGAGTTCAAGATCGAGAATGGAGAAAAAAAAAACGGGAAAGCATTTCTTTTTGGAACTGGATCCCACTTTTGCCTTCTTAGCCCTGTTCTTTCTGACCCCTTTCTCTCTACCTGAAAGAGTAGCACTTTGGTCCGGAAGTAAGAGCATGAAGGAGAAACGATCTCTGAGAGTTTCTGGTATATCTGCATGCTGTCTCTGTAGGAGGGACAGAGAGAAGTGACAAATGGGAAAGTGAGAGAGAAGGGAGACAGGCTTGGTTTTGTTTTAGAGTCAGGCCTGCAAGTTGTCTGAACAGGAGGTTTTCAAATGATTGCATGAAGCTCCAAGGAGCCTGGAGCTGGAAGCAATTTCTTCTTCCTGTCCCAGTGGCGTCCAGCCCAGTTGTATTAGACAACTGTGCTTGGATTTCCATTGGACAGAAATGTAGAATTACCACAGAAACCCTGGACAGCTCCTCTGGGTCTCTGTCCAGCTTCAGTGAGACATTGAACTGAACATTTGCCGATGCATGAACAGGCATAATGCAGGCACTGTCCCTGTTTTCCTGGCTAGCAGCCCAGGTCATACAGGCTTGGCTCTGGGGCTGGTGGTGAAGCTGGCTAGTCCCTGTGTGTGCACAGCTTCTGTGGAGAGAGGGACCCACCTGGAGACCACTTGCCATGTGCTGTCTAGGCGCTGGATGGCGCTGCTGTGCAGAGCAGAGAGGATGGCATGGAGGGAGGAGAAGTTCCTGAGGACTCTGCATTCCTTCATAGGAAGGGGGTGTGAGCCTTGCATGCTACTGCTGCCACCTGATGCCTTGCTGGCTGGGCTAAGCCAGGGTCAGTACAAGGATTCTGGGGAGCTGACCAGGCCTGGGTGCAGTTGCCTCTGGGTCGTGAGTGTGAGGAAGGAGTGAGCACCATTGCATGTGTGGTATGTGGGAGTCCAGACAAGATGGCCTTGGGCAGGAGGGCCTGGAGTCCACACAGGGCTCTGAGCACATTGCCACACCTCAGAATACAAGAGCCTGAAGGGAGAGTCTCTAGGCAGCAGCTGTGTCTTACTATGGCCACCAAGATCCAATGCTCTAGCACTCTTGCCCTGGAGCAGGGCTGCATGCTGTGGTCCCCTAAGCAGGTGGTGAGCACACAGGAGAACACCTGGTCAAGCTGTGTGAAGGTGGCCCGGATGGTGGGGGCCAAGTTCTCCATGTCGTGTCTGTCCTACTGGGAAATGGCAGAATGCAGGCAGTGGTTGGGCACCACCTTCAGGAACAGCTCCTGCCAAAGGAAGGAGTGTTTCCTTGCCTGGCACACAGCACAGTGCCCCGCCCCAGATTGGGTCCCTTAGATGCTCTGAGAACTCAGGCTGTGTAGGGGTGGGTGAGGGTTTGTAGGCATGTCATGCCACTTTGCAACCCTGGAGTACACCTGAGTGTCCCTACCTCATGTCAGGGTCTGCTGTGCAATGTGACTCTTCCTCCTTGACCTAGCCCGAATTTCTGCCCTCCCCAAGTCACCCCATGCCTGTCCTTTGGTTCATATCCACAGATGCTGCTTCTGTAGCACTTTCTGTTTTCTAAACTAGGCTCTGGCACACACACCAGAATCCTCATAATTGCTTGGGCTCATGTGGTCCTTGCCGAATGCGGAGGAGCTGGGATTCTGGCTGCACCTCTCCACGCATAGCTCCTGGGACACACAGAGGTGTCATGTGCACTTTAGTGTCTGCACTTAAGAGAGTGATGCTAGGAAGCGTGAGCCAAGGTGAAGCTCAGGCTGGATGAAAGCTTGGGCTCTAGGGGAAGGAGAAGGATGAGAATGCAGCCATGCACAGAAGGAAGCCTCATGCACACTTCACTGCCCAGGGCCCCACCAAGTCCATCCTGGTGAGCTGCTCGGCCACCAACAGGGGAGGGAAATCCAAGACCTCCTTCTTCTCCTGGTTCAGTCCCTCCCCTGTGCTTCCTGAAGAAGGATGGGAAGATCCTGTGAGGAAAGCATGCCGGGTCCTATTTCGATTCTCCATAAATTAAGGGATCCCACCCAAGCTGTGGACCAGGTGCCAGGTTGTTGGTTCCCTTGGGAGTCTGCCATGAGGCCAAGTTTCGAACTGGCTCCCAATCGACAGAGCAAAGGAGGCTGGTACTGCATGTGACATAGCCTCAGTGTCCCGGGAAGACATGGCTGCCCCCCACACCTGATGCTGCTGCTCCCATCTCATGGTACAGTAGAGTCAAGGCTGACTTTGGGTGTTGGTCTAATCCTGGTAATGTTCCTGTAATTAGGCTGCATGCCAGAGCTTGGAGCTCAATGCTGCCCTCTTCTTCTACTTAGACAAACACTGGGTTAATGCTAGAGCTACAGGAGAAGACAAGGCCCTCTCCATGGAGGATTTGTCCTGAGTCTTTGAAAAGAGAATAAAGACCCTCTTCCCTTTGACTTCCCAACCTGGATCCCTCTACACATCCTCATTTTCAAATTCTCTGCAGAGTCTCTATGTTCCAGCATCTTTCTTCTTCATGGCAGAAGGCCTATCTTAGAGCCTTCGCCACCCTCTGATGGCCCACATTCATCCCACCTCTTTCCTTGGCCTTCCCACCCAGTTTCCACACCATCAGGCTGTGTCTGGCTGGGCTCTTGGGCCTCCATCTGAGCCAGGAGCAGTTGTGCACGGCTCTCCACGTGTGATCCAGTCATGTGCCTCTTCAGGTGAGCCAGCAACTGCTTGAGGCAGGCAAAGTGTGCAGGCTGGCAGAAGTCCTCCCAGTACTCGTCCAGCCACATGTCCAGGATAGAAGAGATGGCACTAGGGGCAGATGGGGGGCAGCAGAGTCAGAAACCTGGCCAGCGGCTACCCCAGACACTCTCAGCACTCATTTGAAACATGGACATCAGTATCTCCCCAAGCCAAGCTTCTTTGGTGGTGGAGGTAGTGACAGTCCTCAGGAACCAAGGAGGGATTGAAGAGAATTCCAGGGAGCCAGCACCCAATCAAGGGATGAGCAACTCTGCCCTCTCCAGGGAGCTCCCCATACTCCTGCAGCTCTCCAATCCCTCCCCACTGCATGGAGTCTCCATGGGGTCTGTTGTATGCCTGGCATGAACTGGCTGCTGGTTCACATCCACTGGTGACTCTGCTGCCTCAATTCCAAGAGCCACACGTGGGCTATCTCCCCACCTCACTGTTCTCTTGGTGACCCAGCCAGACCTTCTACTCTGCCAGCCTTCCTAGGGTCAGTAGAATCCTAAAACACTACATCAATGCTCTACTCCTGTTTGCAAGGCCATGGTAAGGACAGGCAAGGCTGGGCATCAGGGGCTGTGGAGAGGATGGGTTGGCACAGGTATTTTTTAGGCTATTTGTATAATCTAGCAGTGGATCATTGTTGGAGAATGTTCTGTGTGCAGCTTCTTGAATGTGAGGTTCATGGTCATCTGGTGACATACTCCTTTGAGGCCTATTAGCCTCATTGGCATTATTTGAATTCAGAAATATGTTTGTCCATTTTCTGCAGTGAAATCACTTTTCTAGCAATTATTGGACTGCATAGAAGTCAGCATTACAGGACATCATGAGACATGGAACATCTGTACAAGAATGAAGCTTCTTTAACAGTGGAAGGGCCTACACACTGAGGAGAGTCATTAGATCTAGGGATGCTGGAACTCTCGACTACATAGAGCAGTTGCTTTCTATCTCCACTATGTTACATCATACCCTTGAGTTTCTTGAGAGATCACACACACTCACACACACACAAACACACACACACACACACTTCTATATACTTATATGTTTGTGCATCTCTCTCTTCTATGGATATATGCAAGTAATTCTCAGAAGCCTTGACTGAATTGCCAAATATAATTTTGCTTTTCTTTTACCAGTCTGGATATCTTTAAATCTATGCTTGAGAGCTGTCCTTAAACTTCATTTTTTCCTATACTAGTGCAGTAGCATTTGAGCCACAGGGTCACTGCCTACTTTTTTGGAGTAGTTGTTTGTGGGTTGGTGTTTCCTAGAGATTCTGGCCAAGGCTCTACCTCTTGTTTCTCAGCGCCTCTTGCAGGTTTTCCTGTTTCTGTTGTACTGAGGAGTTGAACCTAGGGATTTGTGCATGCATGGCAAGCACTCTACCCCTGGGCCACATTCCCGGCCCTGTGCATTTAAATGGAATAACCTGTGATATAAGTCCAGTGTATGTTCTCTGCAATTCCAGTCACATTTTCTATGAGAGGCTGCAGTCCTGCGTGGGTGGGTGACCACGGGTCTCTTGAACCTCATGCCTATGGGATGACCACCGTTCATAGGGAGGATTGGATCAAGGTACTCTTTTCCCATTTAGTATCTTCCATACTCAAACAATGCACTAACGAGGAGTCCACGTATTGAAAAATGAACGGTGATTAAGGTTTACAGGCCCATGGGCTTGTCTCTCTTACAAATAAGGTCTCAAGTTCGATGCATAACTGGAAAACAAACAAGCAAACAAACAATCCAAAAATCAACCGTCCTGTCATGCTTTGATTCATTCCTTTTCTAAGATGAAAGAAACAAGCTCAGTGACAGTGGCTCATGCCTGAACTCTAGCTACTCTGGACTCTGAGATGTGAAGGAGATTCAAAGGCAGCCTATGGAGGAAATCCTGTGAGAGTTAAATGTCCAAGTAACCAAGTGCCATAGGAACGTGTGTCGCATGCACTATAGTACTAACCTGAGAAAGGAAAGCTGAGGGGACTCTAGCAAAAAGAACTTAGCCCTTGGCAATGTTTGTGTTTTCTTACGATGACTTTCACCTGGCCTTCCCTTTTGAGAGCAAGCATATTCCTTATGTTTCATCCTGAGTAGTGTGTCATCACATGTTTACAGGAGTGTGGATTAGCCAGAGAGTCAACGAATATGAGTACACATCTCTGATTTTTGGTTGTCATTCATTTAGTACGCATGCACATGACTATTGACAAAGCATACTTAATAGCTCTATGCTAAAAAAAAGGTACATGGAATACACAAACATAGGGTCAGGTGAATTACTTAAAGAATTATTAACCACACATACACACAAGCACACACACACACACACAGACACACAGACACACACAAACACGCACACACACACACACACACATAAGGAGAAGAGACCCGTTAATGAACATGAAATTACGTATGTTCAGCTACCCAGACTCTCACTGCCCTGAACCTCCCCATGTCACTTGTTGGGTCCAATAACAACATCTCCAGAAGTGTCCATGGCCAGGTCTGGCCTGCACCCTCTGTGCTGGGCCAGGCACCCTCTGTGCTCTTCCATGAGGCCCGAGCCTGAACGTCTGCAAGCCACACAAGTGAGCAGTTGGGGGCTTGTGTTGACTGTGGGTGCCGGGATACCAAGGTTCTAAGTTCCACTGTGAAGGAAGTGAGGTTATCTCTGGAGGTCCTTTCAGTTGAGCCCTTCCTTCTGACACACCCTCCCCAGATGACCCCTTTTCTCACCACTTGCTCGTCCTGAGCATGACCTCATCCATTCATTGTTTCAGCAACAGTTCAATACTACTCTCCCCAGGTAGACCTGGGTGCCTCAGCCATACCACCTTAGAGGAGATACAGATGGGCTCTGTGCCTCCTGGTGCCCAGTCCTGTATACCTCTTACTACAATTTCCAGTGTACTAAGCTGGTGACTCCGCAGAGATAGAACAGGGCAATGGAAATTTGAGGAACCATAAAGATTCTATGGGATGCCCAGTGGACAGGCCTCAGGGCTAAAGCTCCACCATGTCCCAAGCTGCAAACCGAAAAGCACTGAGGCTCAGCCCAATATATTCTGGCCACTGACATAGATTCTCTCACTCTACAACCACAAGCCAGTTCTCATATGGCCCTGAGATTGAGGCCTGGCTAAAGCATGTCTGTCTGATGGAGTTAGGAAAATTTTATTTCCTCCAAATGAGTGGCTATCCCCAGTGGGTTAGGGGACACTGTATTTCAGCTTGGAAAGGTGATGTCATTTCCAGGCCCTATGATACACCTTGGACACCTGTCCCTTCATGTCCCCTCATCCACATTGACCTCTGGACTGGGATGCTCCTATTTATGCCTCCAATGGAGCTTGGAAGACAGATATGAAGTGGTTAATGTTTGTGTTCTTTCCTGGTGCCAGTTCTGAGGCTTACATTCTGGATCTGGGCACTGTCCTTGAGCTTCTTTGCTCCAGGCTGGTACTCTGTCACTTCAGCCACTCTTCCACTTTTGACCTTTGGGTGTCAGGAACTTTTCTTCTGGAGACAGCATGGAATCTCTGTCTCCACATATCAGCCCCTGAGAAGCTATTAGTACAGTGGTTCCTCATTGGCGCCTGGTTTCTATAATGAATTTTCACTGTTGTGTATCACATCTCCTTTTCCTTTCAACTGCTGGACCCACTGTTGTTGTCGTGACCTTCCTGACAGGCCAATATCTGAAGGTCCTTTCTCGGACTCTATGTCACAGACCTTCGCATGGCCTGCCGAGGAAAATGCAAGCAGTGATGATGCCATTCCACTCCCTAGGATTCGCCTCTCTGTTGTTGTTATGAGCCTGAGTCAGGTCTGGAATACTTTTCCTCTCTACGTCCATGACGGGACCTGATATAGCCCATCAGCAGATGGTATTAAGTTTTTCCAATGCTTTCTTGGATGTTTGAACTCAGGTCTATGTTCTTCCACTGGTCCTCAGTACTGGGGTAATTGAGGAGTGAGGGAAGAAATTAGGTCACTGGGAGTGTGCCCTTAAACGGGATATTGGGATGAGGGGGTCTTGTGTGTCTGTCTCTGTCTCTGTCCCTGTCTCACTTTCTCCCCCCCCTCTCTCTCTGTCTCTCTCTCTCTTTCTCTGTGTCTCTCTCTTTCTCTCTCTCTGTATCTCTTCCAGACCCTGTGAGGTACATAGGCCTCCACTTTTAATTGTATTCTAATGTCTGGGAGATGGATGGGGGATTGCAGTTACGTTCATCACACATTGGGTACATAACTTCTCGAACACTGATTCCCCTTCCTATGTTGTTTTCTCATTTTTCTTCCCGCAACCCCTACTCAATCATTTGTGTTTCCCCATTCCTTCTCTATTTCAATTAAACAAGTAAAGTATATACCATATACCATAGGCCTCTTTTTCAACTCTCTTGATGTACTGTGCCAGAGCAATATAGCCAACAGATATGTTTGGACAGGAAACATGAGGCAATATAAACCACTTTTCCTTTTCAGTGGGTGTTCTCCATTGTTTGGGGACAGGTATCTGATCTCCAGGTGAAGTGAGTTTTCCATTGACATTCCTACAGGAAGCTTTCAGGATACCAATCAGACAAGATCAGGAAAAAGAAGGACTAGATACTCTATATTTCAAACACTGAATATATACAATATGGAATATGAAAATTACAAGAGACAAACTGAAAGAAACATGGGAACATCATTTCATATTAATAAAGAAAATGATTTCTTAAGAAGAGGTAACAATTTTCACACATGTAGCTCTCCTGTTGGCGCATCTAAACTAATGAAGCAAACAGCACTGCATTTGCTAGTGCAGATGGAGTCCAACCTAGTGTTACTGGGGTGCTGTGATACCTCAGTCTCCAACAGGAAGGATACCCATACCATTCCTGCCCTCAAAAACATGAACCAAGAATCATCAGAATTGAATGGCACTATCAACCAAATGGACTTAATGGACAAATACAGGCTATTTTATGCAGCATCTGCACAATACAATCTTCCCAGGTATTCATGGAACATTTTCAAAATTGATAGGGTTTTGGGATAAGAAGGAAGCATGAACAAATAGACTGGAATAGAAATAATTTCCTTTTTCCTTCTGATCATAAAGCAATAAAACTTGATGTCAATGAAAGAAAAGTACAGAAACTACTCAAGTTCATAGAAATTCAGCATGTATCCTTAAATATGAAGAAGAAATAGTGTGGCAATCACGAAATTTCAAGAATCCGATGAAAATGAAAGCATCACTTACAAGGACCTCTGGGATACAGCAAAGGCGGTGGGAAGAGAAATGTTTCTAGTGATGAGGACCTTCATATATAAAGAGGGATTTCAATGAAATAACATAGGATAGGAGAATAGGCAGAAATTGATGATGAAGATTAGGGCAGACATTAATGAATGACTAAAATAATATAAAAAATCAATGAAACTAAAACTTGGTTCCTTGCAGAATAAGTAAGATAGACAAATCTTGTCAAGCACCCACCAAAACGAGGAAAAAGACTCTAGTTAAAATACATGTAAAAATGGAGAAAATGAATACCAGTGTACATTGAATGCTATGTTCTAAGACACTGAAAAATAAAGACAAATGTGATACATTTCTAGATTTCCATTGAACTTCCAAGGCTAAATTAACGGCAGAGAAACCATTTAAGCAGAGAGAACAATGAAATTGTAATAGCGATACTCATTCAAGCAATCAAAGCACAGGTTTAGAAAAATTCAACACCTAAATCAACCAGAACATTAAAGAAGAGCTAATATGAATGCTTTTCAAAGTATTCCAAAAAATGGAAGAGCAGAATCAAGCTCACTCTAGAAGTCAATCTTTCCCTGATGTATAAGTTTCAGAAGATTGGAACAGATAAAGGAATCATGTCCAATTTCCTTGCTGAATATAGAAAAAATGTTCTCAATAAAATATGTACAAACAGAATCCAACAGTACATTCAATAGACTACATACCACAATCTAGTTGGATTCCTACGACAGATTCCAGGATCGGTCAACATATTCAATTTAATAAATATAATACAGCCGACCAACAGATTCAACAACTATCATCTAGTGATGATTTTCAGAATGCAGCAAAAGCTTAGGAAGGAATTCAACAAAACTGTATGATAAACGAATGATGCGCAGAAATTAGCGATAGATGATGTATACCTAAAGACAACCAAAGCTAGGTATGTCAAGCCTATGACTGATATAATCCTAAATGAGGAAATTGGGAATTCTGACCTTAGAAGTCATGAATGAGATACATATCCATGCTGCTTCCTTTCATACAACACAGTACTAAATTTCCAGGTTAGAGAAATAGGTCAAGAAAAAACAATATTTCAATAGAAATAGGGAAGCAAAACATCAAATGATCCCTTTTACCTGGTATTATGCCCTTCTCCTTACAAGGTCCTAAAGAGTACACCAAAATGCTCCCAGCTCTGAAAGACTCGGCTGGCATTGTAGCTGTCAATAAGTTCACATGTGTGTCCAGCCTTGGTGCTCAGGACTATAATGGAGGACATTCACTAGAGTGGGTGGCATCAACTTATGTTTGTCTAGTGTCCTTCATTCCCTCAATAGCTGCATCTTGCATAATATCTGCTCTTGTCTTGTGTCCAGTGATTGTTACACACAGATCAATGACAGGGAGTCCACATCTGTCCTTCAGTGTGTTATTCTATTTAGACACATGCGCTTGAGATTCTCCAAAGCACAATTCTTGACAATATAGTGAAAGGAAAGCCACATGGAATACACAAATATCCCTGAATAGTGTGTAAATTGATGCTTCCCAATCTGCTTCTCTGTACTGCAAATGTTCTTTGGGAAGTTATTCAAATTTGAGAATGTGCTTCCTGTGTTAACACAATGGAGGAGAATGGAAGAAGAAGAGCTGGACTTGATGAACAACAGGTCAAGACTGTTGGTTGAGGAACAGTCCTTCCTGAGGGATTGGAGGTTGTGCTGGAGACATGTTTGGGCTATATATAGGGCTTCACAAGGAAGCTAAAACTAAACACGGCAATGGTCTGTTGGAGGCCCAGGGCGATGTGCTTGTCCAGGCCCTCAGTGGAATATTCCACCTGTAGTGTGGGGGCAATTATCCCCTGGGGACCTAGGTCAGAATCACCAGCCTGCAGACAAGCACCTGAGCATGCACCTAGTGCTTTTCTTGACCCTGAGGAATTAAGCAGGACTCAATCCTTCACCAAGTTCTGTGAGATCACCTCAACCTCCAGTCCCACACATGAGAGTGATGTTAGCAAACCCCAGTGTAGTGAAACTAAACTGAATGCTTGCTTAGTGGAAGGAGGACAGGCCCTTCCTTCATTAGAGTGCAGAAGGGGCCAGCCTTCCTTGTGCATGCCGAGTCCACTGAGAATCCTCCCAACTTTTCTAGATCATAACACATAGAAGGTTACTCTCATAGTAGAGGTGAAAGAAGAAAATCATAACGACCAGAGTATGGAACCACAAGAATTTTAATCGAGTGTGAATATTCAAACCTAACAGTTCCTTCTGAAACATCTCCCCAGGCTAATTCGTAAGCATTGTACGTTTTGGCATGTGTCCACATATTCACTGAAGAACTGGGACACACACCAGGGCCCACACTCCTGGATTCCAATCTTCAGTGGTCTCCATTGTCTGGGGTGCTGCTCTGTGAAATGGTGATGGGATTGGCATGGCCTAGAAAGATCAATGGGCCAATCAATTCTTACCACTTGTGGGTAAGGATGAGTTCTAGCAGAGGCCTTGTTATATCTAGAGTTGAGCCCAGCCTCTCCTCCCATCCAGACTGCCACAAATCTGTCCTACTGATCTGTGACAGTGATGACTGGAGTGAACTTCAAGCAGTGGAGCATCTGCCTGGCAAGCACAAAGTCTTAAGTTCAAACCCCAGTGCTGCTCCATCAACACACTGGTAGAGGATGCTCCACCATCTTCATGTGACACAGCAACTAGAAAATGCTGGGGATATCACAGAGATCTTGATATCGGTGGGTGGAAGAGATGGTGGGGCTTTTGCTTCAACAGAAAAGGGCATGCAGCTTCCTGGGTGAAGAGCACAGAGAGAGAAGAAAGAGAAGAGACAGATGAACTTGATCAGTGGAGAGAACAGAAGCAAAGCCTGCTGGTCAGGTCCTCATAACTATGTCCAGGTGAAGAGAGACTCAAGTGGATGGCAGATCAGTGTCATCAAGAGAGAGAGGATGGCTGACCTCAGTCAGGAGAAGGAGGGAGAGAGGGCATGCTGGGCATTAGTTATCATGCCAACCTGGACTGGAAACAGGAAGAGAGGAAAGGACAGTAGAAGAGGACCTCTCATGCTCATGAATGACTAGGATGACCTTGAGACCTCCAGATAGTTATCCAAAGACTTCACAGGGTGAAAACTAACCTATTTTCTAGAGGATGGACTGTGAGCTTATAGCTTCAGAAGCACAATCATTTAGTATTAAATTCTAAATCCTCTCTACTCACTTTAGAGACATCACGTTCTAGGAGCTAAATGTCTTTTTTGTTTCCTAGAATTTGTTAAACATGTGGAAGCTAGTTTGGATTTTCCATAGTATCACTCCATGCTCCCCTAAAAGTTTCCTACAGTTCCTTTCAGAGGCAGATGCATTCTAGGAGCCACTTCCTGGCCCCTGGGCTGTGTTGTGTCTCTGTAGTCATCTTCACTTTTCCATCCACGGAGATGGCTCCAGTGGGCATGTGTTTTTTTATTTTTATTTTACATGAAGCACTAATAATATGAAATGTTTTTTTGTGTAGAATTGAATGAATTCTGAAAGAATCTGTTGTCACTTTATCTAGGTTCTTCAGTATTTATGTTTATTGAGTAGTCAAACAGAAGGCTTGCAAATTCTGTAAGTCAGATTATGAGTACAATGTTTCTTGGTCACCCATTTGTTCTCCATTTTCCCGTCTCCTGTCCCTACCTTAAAGTCGATTCTTTAGTCTTTAGTTATTTGTGGTTTGGGTTATTATTATTGTCGTTTTTTTTTCTTTTTTGGTCTGTATCCTGGGGACCTTTACAGAATTAGCACACATTCTGATAAGTAAAATCATCACCGTAGGTAGTTGTGGTCATAGTTTCCTCTTAGTACCTTGCTAAGGAATGTATGAAGAGAGACATGAACGTACAGGCTGTTCAAATCCTGCTTCAGTTCATGTGACTGTGTCTACACGATGACAGACCTTTACGGGGAATGAGCCTTGTGCAGCGGGCCCCAGGGTTTCAGTGTCAGCGCAGCTCTAGCTTTCCTTCTATGTCTGGAGTGAAGAGACGGCGGTCAGCCACAATTGCCAACCAATGGGATCTTCTTAGAGGTGGTTTGATTGGCCACTGGCCTTTCCACTTTACAGCTTGGCCACTTGGATCTTGTAGAGATAGCCTCAATCTGCAGTCCCACCCCATCCGTGTTTCACTTCCTGTCAGAGGTCATCCGGCCTTCTAGTTGCCTGTGTGGAGAGGGACAGGCTGTGAAGGGGGCCAGGCCCTCGGAGCTGCCACTGTGGTTTGGAAGCCCCAGGCCCTTGTAGAACTGGCCTTCCTGTGTTCCTGACATCCTCAGAAGAGCAGACTCTGCACAAAGTGGCTAGCAGTTCATGTGAGTGGCATGCAAAAGGTTCATTCATAATTTTAAAACACTTTCTTACTATTGTAAAACAGAAACTGAACAGATCTTAATAAGCAGGCCACAGACAAAATAATGAGAATAGCTTTACCAAAGATACTAGCACATGCTGTCTGCATTTCTCCATTGGAGTACATCCTTAGCAAACCACATATAATAAAAACCCAGGACCATTTTTTGCTGGGGGGAGGAGGATTATATGCTCTCTAGCAACCATGTATAAAATTTTACACAAGCACTGTTTTATGAGTTATATAAAATATTATAAAAATAGGAAAAGAAGACTGTACAAGGAAAGTATGGAGAATCATTTCTTCTCAGAGGCAGATCTGGCTTGGAAGTGGAAAACCTCACGTTTGGTCAGCGCCTGGAGAATGACCACAACTGTGATATCAGTACTCTCTCTTTCTCTCTTTTTGGTGGGTGTCATGAGGCTTGAACTCGGCTGGGCTTTCTCTGAACTCTTCAGTTCAAGAATACCACCCTACCCCAGGGTCTGGGCAATGTCCCTGAGCTTTTCAGCTCAAGGCTACTGCCCTACCCTTGAGACAAACCCCACTTTCCATTTTCTAGAGGTTAATTGGAGATAAAGTGTCTCAGGTCCTTTTGTGCCTGGGCTGGCTTTGAGCCTTGATCCTCAGATCTCAGCCTTCCTGTGTAGCTAGGATTACAGGCATGAGCCACCGCACCCAGCTCATGATGTCAATATTCTCGACGAGAGGCTGTGGACCTGAGACAACCAAACATTAGTTCATTGAAGGCTTCTAGAAATGATAGCTAATGCATGTGGTGGCCCCAATGGAGTGTTCAACCGAGAGCCTGGGCGGTGTCCTTACTCTGCTCTCGGCCTCCAGCCTGTTCTATCCTCCTTTTCCATTCCCTTTCTCCTCTCATTTCCTGATAGGTTCCCTATTTCCTGTGCATCCCACAGAGACTTCCCACCCAGAGCTCTTCTTCTTCCTGTTCTACCTCCTCTTCTTCCCGCCCAGCAAGCTTCCCACCAAGGGCTGCTTGGCTTCCTCTATGTGTCTGCCCAGAGAACAGGAGTGACCTCTTAGAATTTTTGAGCCCTTTTAACTATTCCAGTAACACAGGTATGCATCCATCTTGCAGTGCATGCGAGTCGCATAAAAAGGGTCCATTCATAATTTTAAAACATGTTCTTAATATTGTAAAACAGAAATTGAATAGCATTTAATAACCAGGCCAAAGATGTCCCCCACCCCATACCCTAGGAAGTCCTCACCCCACTACCCAGCATGGTTGTGTAATGATCACTCACTGTCAGGCCAGTGACTCTGGCGCTTGATTGTAAAGCCAGGTCTCAATGATGTGAATCATTAGTTCTAATATGAAAGAGATTAAAAAACCAGAATTGCTGATTTCCTCTAGACAAATTAATTAGGAGTGCAGGCCACGTTGGTAGGCTACCACATTTGGTGTTATGATGTAATTTGGCAAGAATGTGTGCAATTAATGTGAAAACAAATGTGAACATATATCCTCAGAATGTGCCCGAGTCAAAGAAGAAGAGGAAGCATGCTTGCTATCACATACAATAAATCCTACACAAGGGCATCCTGCTGCTATTGGCTCCAGCTTATAGTCCATATTCCATCTGCCAGGAGCTATGGTAAGCACTGTAGGTACATCATTGTGTGGGGCCAGTCACATCAAGGGTAAAAGGCCTACCTCGTGGCCCAGTGCTCACTTCCTGGTTTTGGAGATCCAACCTGCCTGTCTCCTGGTTGGGAGATTTGGCCATGGTTTGTGATGTAAAATAAGGCTACCTGGAACCCATGGATTGGCCCTGCCGCCCTCTCTGACCTCACCTACCTCCCCCTGTCCTGCCTACTTCTATGTTAATAGATTCCTGCATCTTACTTTAGCTCCTGGTTTTTTCCCATTAAATGAGTCTGCCTTGACATTCTCCCTGGCACTTCTGTGTCTTCCCTCTGGAGAGGGAGGGCTGGGTGAAGGCGGCCAGCTGGCCCTATCCTTTCTTGGTCTGGTCTTGGTCGGGGCGTGTTCTCTCTGCCCTTCCTGCTGGTCAGGAGGCAAAGAGTGCTAAAAACCCCGACCTCATTGGGCTCCAAGGCACTAAATAATTAATTTGCTCATGGGCATCTTCCTGGCCTTCCCCTACCTGGGCTTTCTATCTCTCATGCACAGTGACACCATCGTTAGAAAAGTGAAAAAAAGAGAGCCAGGAGTTTGGCCTAGTGGTAGAGTGCTTTGCCTAGCATGCACGAACACTCGGGTTTGTTTCCTCAGCACCACATACAGAGAAATAAGCTAGAAGTGGTGTTGTGGCTCAAGGGTAGAGCTCTAGCCTTGAGAAAAGTCCAAGGACAGTGCTCAGGCCCTCAGTTCAAGCCCCATAACTGGCCAAAAAAAAAAGAATTCTGATGTCTGGACACACACTCCTCTGAAGAAAACATCATTGAGAACCATGATTAATTTCACAAGCTCTCAAAGCTCACAGTAGGTTTAATGAGCACAGTTGGACACTTATGGAGAGCTATATCTGCTGATTTGGTCAGATTTGGAATTTGGGTTGGTTGTTAGTTTTTGTTTGGTTTGGATAGGAGACAGTGAAGAAAAATTGCCACGTGGTGGTAGCAGAGGACAAGAAAGTAGCAGGGCTCTAACTACATCGAAAGGCAAATAATTGAATTCTTTCTCCATGTTCCAGACTGTCTCTGGAATCAAAGAAACTACGATTTCAAAGCCCCTAGCCATAGCACTTGGCGAATTACTTTTCTAAGCCATTCTTCAGGGCTTATCTGATGTTGACCTTCTTCCTTTGTCTGGTAGTCCTGGTGTTTGATGTGGTGAATGATGTGGGTTTCGAATCTACTGAGCACTGGTGACTCAGAGCTGTAATCCCAGCTACTCAGGAGCTGCGATCTGAGGATCGTGGTTCAAAACTAGCCGAGGCAGGAAAGTCTACAAACCCCTTATCTCTAACCATCAAAATCAGGAGTAGATGTGTGGTTCAAGTGGTTGAGCACTCAAGCAAAACAGCCAAGAGAGATCATGAGGCTCTAAATTCCAGCCACAGTACTTGCACAAACAGAAATGGGAATCTATGTGACATCCATAGCACTTACTACAGTTTTATGTTTCTTAAGGGCAGAAAAGTTATTTCTGCAGATCTGCTGGTCATCTGGTGATTATAGCCACCTCCTTGTTCTCGGCACTCAAGATCCCTCCGACACGCCAATCTTCCTTCCACTTCAGGGCTCCTATTTCTCCCTCCTCCCCCCTTCTCCTGTACAATGTCTGGGACACTCTACAAATTTTTATACAGATTTCTGAAAAGAGCTGAGAAGGTCAAACAGAGAAAAATTCCAATGATGAAGATTCTTTTTTTTTTTTAAATTAGGGAACAAGTCAAAAAGATCCTCATTCCAGCTGCACACTGCAGTCTGTTTCCCAGGTGCACCTGTACTATCCAACAGGGAGATATTTGCATTTTCTGCTTGAACATGAAAGTTCATGGGTCCTGGAGACTTGAGGCGGGACCTGGTGCCAGCTCATTGGTGGTGACACCATTCCTGAGCATGTACTGTGCTCACTCAGGGCAGCTAGTCTGGATGGTAGTGGTCTTAAAGGTTATTAAAAATATACTTGGATAGAGAAATCTGTGCCTAACTTTGAGGTGTGCAGACTTGCAAATCAGCATGTGGGTCCAGCAAAGGCAGAAGACAGAACTTTCTCAGATAGGCACACACCCTTCCGCAGCTCCCCTTCATTCTTTCCCTGCTCCAACTTTGTCTGGATCTGTCAAGAATGATGTCATCTTGCTATCAGCAACATGCACAATTTACTTACCAACTTTTGCCATTAATTCTGGACACTGGGGAGGGAAGGACTCAGGGTGATTTTGAGTTTGAATGAGTCAGAGCTTTCATTTGAACTTCTCTTTTCTCATTCTGTATAAAACGCACTAGATTTTTATTTTTTTAATAACCTTCTATGTATACATCAAAGGCAAAAGCCACTTTTATTAGAATCCTTTCTCCCTTTGTATCCAGAATCTACCAATTGAAAGTGGGGCTACTCAGAGGCCCCATCAGGTAGTAGGAAAAGAAAGTTAGGCCCATGGTGAGTGAACTGAGGGGTCAGCCACAAGTTCTGCCTTTCATTTTATCTGATGAAGCTCATCTCCTGGAGACGATTGGTCCCATCATGTGGCAAGTTTTCCTTCATCATCTTCCCAGGAGCACAGACCTACATATCTGAACTCTTCCAGGCCCAGCCACACAGAAACTAAGGTAAGGCCTGCCTGTAACATCTGTTTATTGTGTGGAAGTCTGCAGGTTTTCAGTAGTTGTTGTGCAAGACACACTCAGAGCAATCCATTGGTCGAGGAGTCTCTGCCTGGGCTGGTGTGGTCTGTGAAAGCACAGCCATGGGGAGGGAGCATGAGCAGTCATGAGACACAGGATGTGGAGGAGAATGCACTTCACTCAACTGCATGCCTCCCCCAATCAGATCCTGCCACAATTCTACCATATTTTCTGTCCTCATGCACCAGCATCTCCTTCACAGAGGGACTTACCAATCTCTAGGCTCAAGATCTGGCAATATGGCTTGAGTGGCTGCTATCTGCCACAGATGTCTCATGCTCAAGTCTTCAGCTTTCCTAATTGGAAGAACTGCTGGCCTTGACAAGAACCCTACAGCTACAGGGCACCCTGCTGGAGAGACTCCATTGCCAACCACTAGGCTCTGCCTTGTTGATCCACTTGTGGATCAAGAGTGAATACTGTGGACAGAGTGAAAACAGTTTTTTATTTTGTTTCGTTGGTCATGGGGCTTGAACTTTGGACCTGAGTGTTGTCCCTGAGCTCTTCTGCACAAGGCTACTGCCCTACCGCTTAAGTCACAGGGACACTTTGTGTTTTCTAGTGGTTAATTGGAGATGAGAGTGTAAGGAATTTCAGTGCTTGCTGGCTTTGAACCTCCGCCCTCAGATTTCAGCCTCCTGAATAGGTAGGATTACAGCCATGAGGGAATGGGCCTGGCTTACTATTTTTTTAATAGTTGTATATAAGTGTTAATGATCTTACACATTGAATTTGCTTCATCCTATATTAATTTCAATATGATGATAGATTTGCTTCTCCTTCAAACTTAATATTCAGAGAGAGAGAGAGAGTGAGAGAGAGAGAGAGAGATTTGCCAGAATTTCCTTATAAAGAAGAAAGAAGAGCAACACTTTAGAAGAAAAAAAAATTTGTAGTATTACAGATCGGGTTTTAAGTTGTGACAATGAATTTGCCTAGTCTCATAAAATTCCCCTGTAGTTATACAAGAGAGAGTGATTTTTAATAGTCTAGTTCTGAGCAGGGTATGGTGGTACATTTTAATTTTCCCAAAAACCTTGGAAACCTGCAATGGGAATATCAGTTGAGCCTAGGTGTTTCAAACAGTCTGGATAACACAGCCAGAGTGTAAAATACATGCACATACACACAACTGAGCCAGCAAGTGAGAGATAGAGAGGGAGGAGGTGGGGGAGAGAAAATATCGTAATTCTTACTGTATTTGTGGGCTATCTTTTTGAGTTGTTCAAAGTCAACTATAGTCTAACAATAGTAATAAAAACACCAGAAAATTCATAAATTTTATTTTTTAATTATTTCTTTTTGTGTGGTGCTGAGGATCAATTGTGAAGCCTTTAGATGCAAGGTGAATGCTCTCATACTGAGTTATCCATAATTTAAAGCTCCCGTAATTTTTTTTCTATTTTTTTGGCAATCCTGGAGGTTAGGACTTGAGCCCTGACCTTGGACTTTTCTCAAGGCTAGAGCTCTACCACTTGAGCCTCAGCACCTCTTGCAGCTTTTTTCTATGTGTGTGGTACTGAGGAATTAAACACCGGTCATCCTTCATGCTAGGCAAGCACTCTACCACTAGGCCCACTTCCCAGCCCTCCCATAAATTTTTACTTACTCACTACTCTGAGTAGGAGGAGGATGAAATCTAACACCTGCCTTTCACCTTGTCTATGTCCAGCTGTGGGCCTCACCAACCACTGACTGCCTCTTAGAGATAAATTTCATACTTGTTCATTTTCAAGACCAACCGTTGGATTCTGAGTGAAAATTTCCTAGCAGCTTGCTTACATTCGGACTTTTGGATGTGAAAAAATTCATGCATTGGAAAACCCGTAGATAAACAGGAGTGTGATTAGCATAGGGAAGAACAGATTTCAATAAAATGAGGAAATAGATGAAATGGGATGTGTCAGAAGGCAAAGGATCCTTCCTGCTACAAAGGAAAAAGGGGGAGGGGCTGTGGAGGCTGCCCAAAGCCCATGGCTGACATTCAACTTCAAGAGGGGCATGCATTTGAATTGCTCAATAAAACTGAATGTAAGGGACCTGGAGCATGGCCTAATGGTAGAGTGCTTGCCTCCCATGCACAAACTCATGTGTTCTATTCCTTAGCACCACATACACAGAAAAAGCTGGAAGTGTTATTGTGGCTCAAGGGTAAGCCTTGATAAAGCCCAAGGATAGTGCCCAGGCCCTGAGTTCAAGCCCAGGACTGGCAAAAAAAAAAGAATGTAAATTAGGCAGCATCCAAGAGAGAATGGGAACTCTATATGTCTTGGCTCAGTGATGGAGTAGGGAGAGAGATGTCCATGTGTGAAGTGCCCCTGTGGCTCAAGTGGCAGATCACTAGCCTTGAGCAAAATGTGTCCAAGGAGGCACCCAGGCTAGAGCTCTACCACTCTCTAGCTCTACTCCTGGGTCTTCGTGCATGCTAGGCAAGCACTCCACCACTAGGCCACAATTCTAACTCACCAAATAATGGATTTTATTATGATATTTCCACCCGTGCACAAGAGAACTGTGTTCTTATTCACATTCTCATCCTGGTTCCTATACACCTTCCTATCCTTCCCTCTGCTTAGGCCTTTTTTATTTAGATGTTTGATTACTTGTACATATGGGTCTAGACTCCAAATGTAAGAGAAAACATGTGGTGTTCACAAGTCTGACATATTCTCCTTGGCTTTTCTGATGTCCACTTCCTCTCATTTTTTTGGAACTAACACACTTTTATTCTCATAGATGACTGAACAAGACTCCATTGTGTGTGTGTGTGTG
Source organism: Megascapheus bottae (assembly GCF_031878675.1). NCBI lineage: Eukaryota > Metazoa > Chordata > Mammalia > Rodentia > Geomyidae > Megascapheus > Megascapheus bottae. Next base: position 45,068 of record NW_028327806.1, on the reverse strand, counting down.
TGTGTGTGTGTGTGTGTGTGTGTGTGTGTGTGTGTATTTTTTCCTCCCTCCGTTCATCTGTTGACAGAAACTTGAGTGGCCACATAAATCTTTACTGTTATAATAGTGCCACAGTAAACATGAGTGTCCAGTTCTCAACAATACTGAATTTATACTGTCTGTGACATGTTTCAGTAATTAGGTAGGAAATTTGAACAGGTGCACCATACCTCTCTCATTTGGGAAGCTCCAACATTACGTTGTTGGAAAGACATGTTGTTGATTTCTCAGGAACCATTCCGAATCCCAAACTGCTCCTCATAGGAGGAAATGGAATGAATTCCCTGCCATCCAGTTTTGGCTTTTAAATATTAATTTTTTCCACTTTTTAAAACTTACAAAATAGTTCCTGTCGCTCTCTCCATTCCCCCCTCCCTCCCTCCATCCTTCCTTCCTTCCTTCCTTCCTTCCTTCCTTCTTCCCTACTTCCCTCCCTCCCTCTCTCTTCTCTCCCTCCCCTCTTTTTCTCGCTCTTACTCTCTGACTCCTCCCTTACTCTTTTGCTGTCAGTACTTGGGCTTGAACTCACAGCTACTGGCTCTTACTTATCTCAGAGTTGGCCCTTCTCACTTGAGTTGTGTCTCTACTTCCGACTTGTTGGTGGTTACATTTAGACTTTCCTGCCTGGGCTGTCTTGAGCCATGATCCTGAGGTATCAGCCTCCTCAGTAGCTAGGATTTCCCGTGTAAGCCTCCAGCAATTGTTGATACCAGTATGAGGGCCTGACAGTGGCAAGGGCCTGACAGTGGCATGTACTTTCACCAGCCCTCCTCACCTCCCATTCCACTTTGTGCTTTCTCTGCCTTCCTGTGAGCTCACTTGGACCATGTGAGAAAGGCCAGTTCATCTCTTAGGTTGGGTTACTGTGGCTGAGATTGACGGTGTGGCAAGCTGGCCTAGAGGTGTCCTGTGCTGTTCTTCATCATTGCACTGAATGGTGTTGGGTCATCTGCTTGAGCACTAATTTCTGTAGTTTCCCAAACCCCAATCCCACCGAGGTATGATATTGCTCTCCTATTAAAAGGAATCACTCATAACCCTGGCCACTGATGATGGTGTGAATGGAACCTGAATGTCAATTTAGACAGGAAAGTTTGAGGGTCCATCTCCAATTCATCAGCAAAATGCTGGACTGGAGTCATAACTTAAGTGGGAGAGTACCTGCTATGAGCACAGAACACTCTCTCTCTCTCTCTCTCTCTCTCTCTCTCTCTCTCTCTCTCTCTCTCTCTCCCTCCCTCCCTCCCTCCCTCCCTCCCTCTCTCTCTCTCTCTCACACACACTCACGCAAACAAAAGAGGGAAGAAGGAAAGGTCTGGTGTGGTGGACTCCTCTGTGAGAGGCCTGTAGACATTCTGGTCAGCTTTCTCTGGGGATGAAGCACTGGAGATGACTGGTATCCCATGATGCCATCTTGCCTTCTCCGTGCTGGGATCACCTACTTAGCCCTCTCAGAAAGCACCATTTGATCTCCAAGTACACTGCTCATCTGTCTCTGACCACAACTCCTGGAGCTCACAGCATAGGTTTGATCTTCCTGAAAGGCCAGATCCATGATCCTTCCCCTGGGACTCAAAGAAGACATTTAATTATTTGCAAACCTCAAGTTTCCTCTATGAAACGAAGCTAATAATATCTCATACATTATAGAGATGATCTGAGAGATGAGATGAAATCAAACATTCTAAACATGTAGCTAGGTCCTAGAACTTGTATGCTCTGCCTCCCAAGTGCTGGTATAACAGACCTGTACAATCACACTTGCAACTAAGTTATTCCTTTGCTTTCTTCACCTTCCAGGTACTGAACTCAGGACCTTGGGCATGTTCCTCTACCAATCCTCAGTACTGGGGTATTTTAGGAGGAAGGGAGGAAATTAGGTCACTGTGAGCATGCCCTTAAATGGCATATTGGGGATGAGAGTCTCTGTGTGCCCTCTCTCCCTCTCTCCCTCCACCCCCCAGCCACTGAGTTACACAGGCCTCCTCTTCTATCACATGTTCCTGTTGATATACATTGCTCAAAATAATATAGCCAAGAGATATGTTTGGATGAGGCAATGTAAACCCTTTTCTTCTTTTCAGTGGATTGTCTCAATTATTTTGTAACAGACAGCTGACTCTCCAGGTGAAGTGAGATTTTCTTTGTATTGTGTAACCCAGGTACACAGTGATGAGAAACCCAAAGGAAAAACTCTGACTGTAAATCTGTCACATTTTCTGTTGATGCCATAGTTTTAGATGTTGAAATATTCATGTGTTTGGCAAATACATTAGAACCCGAGTGATAAATGGAACTGTATAGAAGGTTACCTGTGATGTTAAAAGGGTCCCCAGTGATTAACAACTGTGCATTAGTAATTCTGACGATGACATGCCCTTAAGTTTCACACTGTTTCTCTCTTCCCTCTTGTTCGACTATAACAGTAGGTCCATGGCATTAAAAAGAGCAGAGGAGAATGCAGATCAATAATGATTGGCTTACAGGGAATTGGAAGTCCAGAAACTATATATCTTTAACATTTGATTTTTCTTTTAGCAGGAAATGTGTGGTAGCAGCTAAGATTTTCTAGTTTTTTTTTTGCCAGTCCTAGGTCTTGAACTCAGGGCCTGAGCACTGCCCTTGGGCTTTTTCCTCAAGTCTAGCATTCAAACACTTGAGCCACAGCACCACTTCTGGCTTTTTCTTATGTATGTGGTACAAGAGGAATCGAATCCGGGTCTTCATGCATGTTAGGCAAGCACTCTACCACTAAGCCAAACACCCAGCCGAGTTTCTAGTTTTTAAAAACACATATATAGCCAGGTGCTGGTGGCTGCTGCTCCAATCCTAGCTACTCAGGAGGCTGGAGCTTGAACTCAGGGCCTGTGTACTGTCCTTGGGTTTTCTTAAGGCTAGAGCTCTACCACTTGAACCACAACACCACTTAGAGATTTTCTTTTTCTTCTCTCTCTCTCTCTCTCTCTCTCTCTCTCTCTCTTTCTTTCTTTCTTTCTTCTTTCTTTTTTTCTTTCCTTCTTTCCTTCTTTCTTTCCTTCTTTTGTGGTGTGTCATTAGACTTGAAGTCTGGGCCTGGGCATTGCCCCTGAGCTCTTTTTCAGCTCCAGGCTATCACCCTACCGCTTGAGCCTCAGCACCATTTCTGATTTTCTAGTTGTTAACTGGAGATAAGAGTCTCATGGACTTTACTGCCCGGGCTTGCTTTTATCTGCAGTCCTTAGATCTCAGCCTCCCGAGTGGATGGTATTACAGCTGTGAGCCACTGTGCTGGGCTATTATGACTGTCTGTGTAGGTGGTTCAAGGAATCAAAACTGGGGCCTTCGTGCATGCTAGGCAAGTACTCTACTAATAGTCCAGACTCCTGGCCACACAAATCATTTTTATGGGGAAATCTTGGTTTTTGAATAGAAAGAAAAGATGTTATAGGATTTTCTAATCCAATGTTTCATTTATCATTGATGGATTTTTTCCAGTAGAATATTTCACTCGTGATGTTTTTCTGTACTTCATTGTGTTGATATAGTATGGCTTATTTTCTGTCTTCTTTCACCCATCATTATGCCATAAGCACTCAATGCATATGATAGTATTAATAACCCTATTAACGGCTAATATTTGTCAAGTGTTTCCTCTCTATGGATCAGGCGGTATTTAACCAGTCACGTAATATGCTATAGCTTACAACAGCCAATGAGGTAAATCTATTACAATTGCCATGTATCACACAATAATGGAAAGAAAAGTTTCAAGAACTTACCAAGTTCTAGGCAGAAGTGAGTAACAAAGCAGGGATTTGCACCCAGGCAACTTAAACCCAGACTCTAAGTCTCATAGTTGCTGTAAATCCTGCTCAGCCCAATTATTCCTAAGCCATGCAACTTCATATTTGTTCTCATAGGAGGCACTGAGGATTTTGGGGAATAGAATATTGTCCTATTAATCTTTACATATCCATAACTTAGTGAAATGTACAGCTCATATCAAGAATTTAGTACGTATTTTTCAAAAGTGAATTAATTTCTGATTTGGGCATAAAACATTGGGAAAACATCACAGAATGCTGTACTGACTCAATAAAATTTAAGTGGAGTCCACAGTATTTTCTACGAGTTTTCTCACTCTACTAGTAACTTGCCATTCCCCATCAAATAGTGGAATTAGGAAGTCACATGCTGTGGTTCATGTGATAATCTACTAAGCAGGAGGCTGGGATATGGAGGATGAGAGATTCAAGGTCAGGCAGAAAGTTCTGTGAGTTTGTCTCCAAAATAGCCAGCAAAAATTAGGATATATGGCTCAAGTATTAGAGTGTCAGCAAAGCAAGCAGGTCAAGAGAGCATGAGGCCCTGAGTTTAAACATTAATGAAATAGCCAGCAAAAATGAGGATATATGAGTGGCCGTGAGGCCGCGCTGCTCCCGGCCTGGTGACGGCGGCCGCCGGAAGCGGACATGGTGGCGCTGGTGAGCGAGGAGCTCGAGGCTTTGGCGGCGATTCTCTGCGGGCCCCACGAGTGGGAGGTGTTGAGCCGCTCAGGTGAAGACCCCGAGGCTGTCAGCCTCCAGTGTTCTCCCCGTGGCCTGGCCGGGGGCCCCGCCCCGCGCCCCTCCACCCCCTGGCCCTGGCGCCCGAGACCTGGGCCCCTTCCCTGAGGCCTTGAAACAGATGGGACTGTGTTCAGAATCCACACAAAGACTGAAGGACTTGGAGATGTGGATATACCCTGAGAGTCGGTATTCCAGTTACCTGCCACCTACCCCTTGTGCCTGCCCAGGATCTCAATTAACTCTGAACTCCTGACCAGGGCCCAGTGTGAGACTGGGAAAGACATGCTACTCGAGCAAGCAGAGACCCTCCTGTCAGAACCTATGGGTCATGAGCTGGTCCTCTGGCTTCAGCAGAATCTCCGGCATATCCTCAACCAGCCAGAACCCAGAAAGGGCAGCAGCCAGGATGCTTTTGCAGTCAGCCCGACCATGGATGATGGATTGTGGCTGGCTCTTTTGCATCTAGATCCTATGAGAGCAAAGACTAAATACATCAGAACTGTGCAGAAATGGGCTTCTGATTTAAGGCTCACAGGAAGACTGGTGTTCATGGGTAAAATAATACTGATTTTACTGCAAGGACACAGAAGCAACATCAAGGAGTACCTGATGCTGCAGAAAACCTCCAAAGTCGATGTGGACTCAAGTGGAAAGAAATGCAAAGAGAAAATGATTAGTGTACTATTGGAAACAAAAGTACAGATAGAACACACAAGGTTTCTGGCATTTGAAATCAAAGAATATTGAGTGTGGGATGACTTACAAAAGGAATTTGAAGCTGCAGGACTTCAGAAGCTTTTCTCCGAATTCGAGCTTGGGCTGGTGAAATAAAATGAATGACAGGAGTCTGGATCAAACAGCAGGGTTTTGTTGTTGCCCTGGCTTGGTGGAGGGGCTATTGAAAGAATTCTAAGGAGGCAATGTTAAGGTTTCTCTCAAGTACAGTCTTTCTCATTTCTGGGACAAAAGCTGTGTTTCATAGAATATACGCAGGAAAATACCTTCCATGTCCTAATTTTTGCCAGGGAAAACTGGGCTTAATAGATGGAACTTTATTTAGAAGATAAAGAGATGAAAGCAAAAAAGCCTTTGTTTTTTTTCATATATTTTTATTGTAATTAATAGAAGGGTTACATTATATTCGCCAGATAGAAGGTGCATTAATTCCCATACATTGATACCCTTTCTTATGTCTTGGTCCCCATTTCCCTCCCCCCCCCTCATCCCACCCCTCATCTTGTTTTTCCCCTTCCCTATCCAGTTTCAAATAACCAAATACAAATATATCCAATATATCAGATAACAAAGTGAGATACTGTAACAATATGAGATAACCAAGGGACAGCAAAAGAGATGAGAGATAGCATAGTACATTAAGGACAACAATCACTCATTATATGGCTAAAAAAGCCTTTGTTTTATTTTTTAAACTTTTAAAATTTTTTTACAGTGTCTTTATTTAACTCTGTGAAGTAGATCTGTGCTTCCTATGTTCTTTTTCAAAATTTACTTTTAATATATTTTATTGTTATTGTAGAAGTGATGTACAGAGGGTTACTGTAACATAACTCAGATAATTGTACATTTCTCTTTGGATATTGTTACCTGAGCCTTTGGTTTAAATAGACTGTTTGGAACTATGCAGTTTTTAAATTGTTAAAAAAATTAGGATATATGGTTCAAGTATTAGAGTGTCAACAAAGCAAGCAAGCCAAGAGAGCATGAGGCCCTATTTGTAGACTTTCCTGCCTGGGCTAGTTTTGAACCACGATCCTCAGATCTCAGCTCCTGAGTAGCTGGGATTACAGCTCTGAGTCACCAGTGCTCAGTAGATTCGAAACCCACATCAAACACCAGGACTACCAGACAAAGGAAGAAGGTCAACATCAGATAAGCCCTGAAGAATGGCTTAGAAAAGTAATTCGCCAAGTGCTATGGCTAGGGGCTTTGAAATCGTAGTTTCTTTGATTCCAGAGACAGTCTGGAACATGGAGAAAGAATTCAATTATTTGCCTTTCGATGTAGTTAGAGCCCTGCTACTTTCTTGTCCTCTGCTACCACCACGTGGCAATTTTTCTTCACTGTCTCCTATCCAAACCAAACAAAAACTAACAACCAACCCAAATTCTAAATCTGACCAAATCAGCAGATATAGCTCTCCATAAGTGTCCAACTGTGCTCATTAAACCTACTGTGAGCTTTGAGAGCTTGTGAAATTAATCATGGTTCTCAATGATGTTTTCTTCAGAGGAGTGTGTGTCCAGACATCAGAATTCTTTTTTTTTTTGGCCAGTTATGGGGCTTGAACTGAGGGCCTGAGCACTGTCCTTGGACTTTTCTCAAGGCTAGAGCTCTACCCTTGAGCCACAACACCACTTCTAGCTTATTTCTCTGTATGTGGTACTGAGGAAACAAACCCGAGTGTTCGTGCATGCTAGGCAAAGCACTCTACCACTAGGCCAAACTCCTGGCTCTCTTTTTTTCACTTTTCTAACGATGGTGTCACTGTGCATGAGAGATAGAAAGCCCAGGTAGGGGAAGGCCAGGAGGATGCCCATGAGCAAATTGATTATTTAGTGCCTTGGAGCCCCATGAGGTCGGGGTATTTAGCTCTGATCATCACAGTTCTAAGCCAGCCTTGACTCTTATCTCCAATGACCTAACCAAACAAAACCAAAATGGAGAAATGGCTCAAGTAGTAGAGCACCAGCCTTGAAAAAAAAAGTTTGGCTTAGTGGTAGAATGCTTGCCTAGCATTCACAAAGACCTTGGTTCAATTCCTCAGTACCACACTCATAGAAAAGCCAGAAGTGGTGCTGTGGCTCTACTGGTAGAGCCTTGATAAAACCAAGGACAGTGCTCAGATCCTGAGTTCAGTCCCCAGACTAGCAAAATAAAAGAACAATAAAGGCTCAAGTTTCACATCTCAATGTTGGAACCAAAAGAAAATAAATAAATAAATAAAATCCTTGGCTACAGAGTAAGCACGTTGTAGGTCTGAATCTTGTCTCTGTCTGGTCTCTTCTTGATGACCTTTAGCAGTTTTCTCATCTGTAAAATGGGGATCTTGAGGTAAGATGACAAAAAGTGATTAAACCTGGTGTTAGGCATGGAAAATTAGTCTACAAATGCTCACGATTATGATTATTACAGGCTAGGTTGTATTATTCCTCAAGAGCAGATGAACAGTGTCTTATCCCAGGACATAGATGAGCACAGCAAAATCAATACCACAGAACTGGTGTAGAGCAATAGTATGAATGGAGATGCTGGCAAGAGCTCCTTCCTGCAGCATGGCACTGCCCACAGCAAGACCCTGCCTGTCCTGAATGCACTTCCCTTTCAACAACCAGCATGGCAGGCCCCCTACTGACACGTAAATATGATCCTGGGAGCTGTGGGCTTGACCTGGGAGTTGGAAATGTAGATAGAAGGCAGAAATGGTCAGAGGGGATCTGGAGAGATCTACTCAAAGGCTTCTGGAGTTCAAAGCCAACTCCAGTAGAGACACAGTTAGGATCTGGACCTTAAGCTTGAGGAATAGATCATATCTTGGGCAGAGACATTTTCCAGGGAAAGACAATTTCAAAGCAAAGGCTATCCACTCACCTGGCAGTAGAGACTAGAAATAAGCTAGAACCAAAAAACAATCTTGAAAAGGAGTCCCAAGGGATTGAGCAGCCTTTGACTTTTGCCTGGCATAGGTCTGCATTTTCCCAGAAGGCTGTTTGTTCACTGTGAGGGCTTGGTTGTGAAGGCCTAGAGAGAAATGGTCTCAGAACTGAAAATGCATCAAGGAAATGGGGCCCATTCTCTCCTTCACTGAGAAGTTTCACAGAACTTTGAACTCTTTACAGGTGGGGTCCATGTAGCTCAGCTAAGCTAGAACAATGCCTTTCCTTTCATCTTCCATGTGAGGAAATTTGGACTTTCTGCAGCAAATGCTAGCTGTGCAAAGTGGTGTGTGTGTATGTGTGCATGTGTGTGTGTGTGTGTGTGTGTGTGTATGTGTAAAATAATAGATAAATAAACAGGATTCAACATGGCACTTTCAAAAATGTATCTTCCCCTTTACCTACTCTGATTCTTCTTTGTCCCTCCCTCTGTACTTCAATTTCCATTAATCCTATTTAATTAGTGATCCTTTCTGATGCCTTGAAGGTATGATTCCAGATGCTGTCCTGTCTCTCCTTAGAATCATTGTGGTGGGTAGACACTGAAGCAGAGTGTCTCTGTGGGCTCAGCCTCCCTGTGTAAATAGCTTCTTGTCAGGATGGATCTCTCACTGTCCATAGGTTCTGCTTTCTTCTCAGGCAGAATCCACTCAATGGTGCTTTGTCCAAGCCCTATCTTCTTTATCCTTTCCTTTGGTCATTTGATTGACAATCCTGCCATGTATGATAGGAAATGGAGTTTGCCAAAGAGGAATCCCGCCTCCCCCCCACACACACCCTTTATATTGCTCTCAAGGTGTGATGAGAAAAACCTGTCTTGGTAGTTTCTCTACCTGCAGGACATGCTAATCATAAATGACTGCCAGAGACTGGAGCTCTGGAATGTCATTCCGACATTGTCCCTGGAGAGGGGGAGGAGAAGAAATCAGGGCAACCTCTAAAGACAGCCAGCCCTCACAAATGCAGAGTGGCCAAACTTGCCTCTTTCATGAATGGGGCTGGATTTGGAGGCATGCCAAGCTGGGCTTCAAGACCAAGCTGTGTGTAACCTTTGGTGATCCATCTTTCAGCTCTGAGCCTAGTTTCTTTGCCAACAAAATAGAGATTTTTTTAAAAGTACCATCCCCCCCACCCAGGAATGAGGAAGATGAAAGAAGATAACCTAGATAAATTATCTTTCCAGCAGTCCATACCCAGTAAGGTTTCCTCTCTCCTTCTGGCACTCCCTACCCTGATCCTATGGCCATGGAAACAAATCCTTCCTTTTTCCTACTGAAAGGTGCCATGGAACTTGAATTTTAAGCAGTAATTTCAGCCCATGCCAGCCAGTATTTCACTGCTTTAGCTATTCATCTGGTTCCACACGGATTACCCATCCACCCCTTCTCCTTTCCAATATTTAGCAGAATATTCCTCTCTCATACAGGTTGTTTATATAGAGCCCCACAAGGGAATCTTTCCTCTCTTAGCCCTCCTAAGCCACAAACTGAAAAGAACTACTGCTTTCTTCACTTTTCATGACCACCTCTGGATGTACAAGTCACTTAGCACCAGCAGAAATAATGAATTCTTCCCTTTGCTGCAGAGGTTATCCACTACAGGCCATTAAAAAGATACTCATTTTTAAAATATACTTGACAGCCTAGAAGATATATTTGATAGATCAGAAAACTGAGCCCATTATATGACATTTAGAATATATAGTGTGATGATATACTTCTAAAATGTGCAATATACCTTATGAATTTATATCGCATGGGTGGCACTTCGTTATTTGTATTATTTTCCTACTGTGAATTCAAAGTTTCTAGATGATTTCCCTGTTTGAGCTTTCCCTATTACTTAGGCCCCCAGCCAAGCAGGAAAAAATTAAAAAGACATAAATGCAGAGTTCAAGGTTGTTGATTTTGCACCAAATACTAGAACTCCCAGAGAATGCACAGAACAGCGAGGGGTCTCAGTTCAGCAGGCATATTTACACACATTCTCAATCTCTCTCTCTCTCAATATCTCTCTCTCTCTCTCTCTCTCTCTCTCTCTCTCTCTCTCTCTCTGTGAGTGTGTGTGTGTGCCTTCCTCTCTCCTCTCTCTTCTGTCTCTGTCTTCCTGTCTTTCTCTCTCTGTCTCTGTCTCTATCTCTCTGCTCTCTCTGTCTATGTCTCTATGTCTCTGTCTTCCTATCTCTGTCTCTGACTTTGTCTCTCTGTCTCTGTCTCTCTGTCTCTGTCTCTTTCTCTGTGTCTCTGTCTGTCTGTCTCTCTCTCTGTCTCTCTCTCTGTCTCTCTCTCTCTCTCTCTCTGTCTCTCTCTCTCTCTCTCTCTCTCTCTCTCTCTCACACACACACACACACACACACACCACAGTTATAGGGGCAAATGGGAGATTATCTCCACATTACAAAGTTGAAAGCAAGAATTCTAGAGCAATGGAGCCTCCTCTTACAGTCAAGCAGCTAAGGGAGGCCATAGCCCCAGCCTGTATTTCTGAATGTTATCACCTTGTTGCCTTCAAGGATGAACTTGAGGTCTGAAGGTCACTGTGTTGGGAAGGTAGTAATTGTGGAAGAAGACTCAAGTTTCAGTAGAAGAGCACGTGCAGGAACTTCATTCCAGAGCTCTGTGCTACACCCCCCAGAGCCTTCCTCATCTGACCTCAGTTCTCTTGCCATACCTCCTCTCTCCCTCACATCCATTATGTACAGACACAGCCTTGCTATTTGGAGAAATGCTCTCCAAAACCCATCAACTAAGCTTTCTCCAGTACCATGTCTTCCTTTTGAAAGGTTTTGTTTTCTCTTCCTCTGTGGATTCTGCCTGCCATCCTCACTCTTCCTCTAGGTCTTTGCTAAACCCATCATCTGCCTGACTAACATGGCCTCTCATCCTATTCCTGCTGTCAGTACTTACTCTTCGCGACTCTTTCCATGTGTCATAACCCAGGACTCCCACTCACCAGTCTTAAGACAAGGTTATTCTGCAATCCAAGGGGCACAGACCAACCAGAGGCCACATCATCAAAAAGCATATATAAGTTAATAGAATAAGCCGTGGAGCCAGAAAACACTACTTTGTTTGAGTTTCTCTGGGGTTTTTTTGTTTGCTTGTTTTTGTGGCTGTCATGGGGCTTGAACTCAGGGCCTTAGGTGCTGTCCCTGGGCTTTTTGCTCAAAGCTAGTATTACCACATTTGGTGATTCGCTAGGGATAAAAATATGACAGATGCTCCTGCCCAGGCTGGCTTTCATTGGCAATCCTCAGGCCTCAGCCTTCTGAGTAGCTATGATGACAGGTTTGAGTCACCCCACAAGTTTCTCTGCTTTGTGTCTGTGGTTCAGAGTCATTCTCCACAGCTGCCGAAAGAATGGAGATTTTTGAGACCTTTCTTCCTTAGCTGTCGCAAAGACTTTTCCTATCATAATATAGGTACCAGAAGCAGAAGAGGTATAATGAAGTGAGTATAACTTTCTGACTGTCCTGTGGCTAGAGGGAGCAGCCTGCTGACAATGAACTTGAGCACCAGGTTCAGAGCTGAGTCTAGGGCTTGCCTCCAGCAGTTCACCTCCTTTTGGCTTTGTGTCTTCAACCCACTTCACTTCACCCTTTTGTTCCCCACACAGACCTGTGTTGTTAGGGTTCCAGGATACCAGTGGGATCCCTTGGCTGACTAATTTGTACCAAATGAGCTATGATGAGTGGCAATTGGGTGGATACCGAGAATGTCATGGGAACATAATGACAGAGAAAATAAAGTTTTAGTGGGGTCCCTGAGACTTGCCTAGAACGTTTCTGGTTGTGTAGAATCAAGCTTGGTACTTAAACTCTTCTCAAGAAATGTATGCTCCATAACTGCAGTGATTAACACCAAGAGGCTTTAGACAGGACACGATCACTTCCCTCATGTCTTTCTTCTTCCTTCCACTGGAGCTCCTGCATTACTCCTGTAACTTAGCCAACACATCATCATGCCCACCTTCACTCTTGTATTAATCTTCTCAATTAGATTTGGCTAGACTGGCTTTCATCTATAAGTATATTCTGTAAACCTATAGCCTGGACTTAGTCAAAGTCCCTCATTTTCCCCAGCCCTTGCCTCCTGTAGCATTGAGATTTCAGTAACATGAGCCTCTCCTACTCACTCCTCTCCACCAGCAGGACTGAGTCCATGCCCTTCAAATTCCATGATCAGACAACTTGCTCCAAAGCTCAATACTAAGCCAGGTGCTGGTGGTTCAAGCCTATAATCCTAGCTATTCAAGAGGCTGAGATTTGAGAACTGCAGTTCAAAGCCAGCCTGGGCAAGAGACCGTGAAACTCTCATCTCTAACCCTCCCACAAAAAACTGAAAGTGGCCCTCGCTATGGTGCTAGCCTTGAACAACATTTTTATGGGGCTTGAACTCAGGGCCTAGGACATGTTAAACCACAATCCCCTTGTACAACAACAACAAAAAGTTCAGTTACTGCCACCCCCTCCATACTAACTTTCATGTCCTGCGAATATAGTCCATCTTTAAATCCAGCATATCAGTGCCAACTCTCATATCTGAAACATCTATACCTGTGAGGCCAAAGACAAAGCTACAAAAATATTGACCTCACCATGAGTCCTCGGAAGCACTGCTAGCCCCAGGGTTCGGCACTGTAAGAGTGTTCCCAGGCTCCAAGCTGCTTCCACCAGGTCCTGACCATCTACTTGGTTTCCTGCCAACAAACATGTGGCCATAGTTTTCACACCAGGCCCTACACAGGGGACTTTAGAAGCCCAAATATAATGAGGCTCAACTTTTGGCCACAAACTGATTCAGTTGTTATTTTCTGCTGGCTCCAACAATTCACTGACTTCCAGGGATGACACGGATCAAAATGCATCATACCCACAAATTGACATGTTGAAATGGAAACTCTTATGCGAGATCATTTGAAGATGAGTAAAAAAGAAATTATAGCCAGGAGTGGTGGCTCATGCCTGTAATCCTACATACTCAGGAGACTGAGATCTGTGGATCACAGTTCAAAGCCAGCTCTAGGGAAGAAAGTCCATGAGACTTATCTCCAATTATCACCAAAAAGGTGGAAAGTGGAACTGTGACTCAAGTGGTAGAGTACTGTCTTGGAGTAAAAAGAAGCTCAAGAGTAGTACCCAGTCCCCTCACTCAAGCCCCAGAACCAGCCAAAGAAGAAGAGAAAGAAAGAGGAGAAGGAGGAAGAGGAAGAGGAGGAGGAGGAGGAAGAGGAGGAGGACGAAGGGGAGGAAATATATTTTATTTTATTTATTTTTTTATTTTCTTTTTGCATTTTTTATTGTAATTAGTAAAAATAATTAGTAATTAGTAATTAGTAAAAATAATTGAGATTGGTTATTCATGGATGCTATAAAATTTGCACTGTTTCACAGTTTGACAATCACCTATTTTGTAAGTCCTGCCCTTTCAACAAAAGTTCTTAATCTTCCCTACCAAATCACAACTGCTTATTATCAGAGAACTGGTATCTGACTTTGATCCCATAAGATCAGTAAGAGCCTTGATGGCACTTGTAGGATCTTGGACACCCACTTTGAATGCTTTTGGCCTTGGAGCTGTCCCTGAGTTATTTATCTTTATGTTTTTTTTTTCTTCATGGCTATTGCTCTACCACTTGAACTACAGTTCCAATTCCTTGGGCACCATGGAATAAAATGGGAATAAGATCATAGGTATCATGATCATGGGTTTTTACAACAGCTGCTTCCTCACCAGAACCAGTGTGGTTCTGGGCAACATTACTGAAAGCTTAGCTTCAGACCTTTGATCTGCACCTTTTCAATGAGCCCATAAGTTTCCTAAAATCAGAGCAAAAGCTTCCCACTGTGTACAACTCAGAATCTTAACTGAGAGTGATTGGGGGCTGACCTTCATTTCTCCAGCGCTTGTTGCAATGAAGAAGAGGCATTTACCTGATTCTACTGCTTCTGTGGCCTCCTCTTGGCCATCTCAGATGGAAAGAATCCAGCCCTCTTGCCAATGTCACCATCCTACCTGGCAAGTGGCAGAGTTTTATGCTGAGAATCCCAGGAAATTTTTGTTAATTCCTTTCCTGGGCTCTGTGTGTGTGTGTGTGTGTGTGTGTGTGTGTGTGTGTGTGTGTGTGTGTGTCTCCCTACTAGACCTGAATTCAGGGCCTGGGCTGTGTTTATGAGCTTTTTCATTCAAGGTTTAATCATGCTACATAGAATGGTGCATAATTTAAAACCTATGCATTCTTTAACTCTGAGATTTTTCATTTACAGCTTTTGGAGGATAGCTGACTTTGGATAAATGGAATACTGTTCTGCAATGAACTCCTGTGGGATCTTTTGCAATTTAATGGCTTCTCTTGTTCCATCCTCATACAGTGAATTAAGGCCACCAAATCTGGGAGGCAAGACAAACCTTGGCCACAACGTTCTGAGTGAGCCTTAATGTTTAAAATGGACCACTTTGGGTGCCTGAATTTTCTAGTTGGCTGTTGTCTCTTTAATTCTTATTTTATATATTTTATATTAATAGAATATTTATTGATTGGAGGAAAAAAAAGACTGTGATCACATTTCTTTTCAGAACCTTTTAATTTCTTAGGTAGACAGCCTAATAGTTTTTTACCTGAAGACTCTAGCCAAATTTTTGCCATTTGGAAAGGTGCCATAAGTAAAACAATAAGTCAGTATGCAAAGTAGTAATTTCTTTAAAAAAATGTTTCCAATTTATCTATAATTTTGTAGCCCATTAGATTTTTTGCTTATTATGTCAGTTTTTACATTTAATGGTCTAAAGGGAAATTATCCTTTCCACTGGATTTTTTTTGGTGGCATTATTTAACAAGTGTGTAGGTTATTCACTTAAAACTTAAAAAAAATCTGGTATATAGATGTCTTTTTTTCCTTTCTTCTTTCTAATTTTATTGATTTATGTCTTTTGTCTTTTGCCTTGATTAGTTCAACAGGTATTTGTCTCTTGAATTCCTCTTCCCAGAGAACCAGGTTTTGTTTTGTATTTTTAATGTTCCCTGTTTTGTTTGTCTGTGTTTACATTGTTTTCTGTTGTTTTACCTTTTCTCTTTAGATTTAAAGTGAGATATCTATCTTTTTTGCTTTCATAATTTTATATTCTAGAGCCATCTAATATTTTGTCAGTACTGGGGCTTGCACTCAGGGCCTGGGAACTGTCCTTGTGCTTTATCAAGGTGAGCGCTCTATCACGTAAACCACAGCACCACTTGCAGCTTCTTCTGTGTATGTAGTACCAAGGAATTGAACCCAGGGCTTCATGCATACTAAGCAAGCACTCTACCCCTAGGCCACACTCCCAGTGCCCATCTAATATTTCAACTAAACAAAACATATCTGCTATGCTAGCATACCCTAGAGTAATTATGTTAAACTATGTTGTAACTTTATTATTTACCTGAGTCTGATTTTTATTATTATCACAAAATAGCCACAGATTTTTTTTCTTTTTGGTAAATAGAATTTTAACTGTTCAGAGAAGTTACACTTTTGGGTTCCTCCTCTAAGGGTATCCTTTGTGAGTACTAGAGTCCTGTATAGTTTATCATGTTCAGTTATATTTTAGATCTGGCTTCTACATATAAGAAAAAAACATAAATAATTTGACCCTCTAAGCTTAACATACCTCACTTAGTATGGTTTATTCTAGGTCCATCTATTTCCCTGCAAATGACATAATCTTACTATTTTTAATAGATGAATAAAATTCCATTGTCTGTATGTGCATATATGTATATATATACATACATACATACATATATTTAGAGAGAGAGAGAGAAGGAGAGAGATCGTATTTTATTTATCCATTCATCTGTTGATGGGCATCTGGGCTGTTTCCATAATTTGGCTACTGTGAATAGTGTGGCAAGGGTAATGAGTGTTTTTTTTTTGTCTTTACCATAGCCTTACTTGTTATGTTCTGGGTAGGTGGCCAGGAGTGGTATAGCCATGTCAGAATTGGAGATAAGAGTCTCATGTTCTTTAGTGCCATGGTGGCTTTGAACCTTGCTCCTCAGATATCAGGCTCCTGAGTAGCTGGGATTATAGGCATGAGCCAACATGCCTGGCTTTGATGTTTAGTTTTTGTGAGGAAACTCCAATCCAAATTTAATTCCCACTAAAATAATTTATTCAGCTGTGTTGAAAGCCCAAAAGCATGGTACACCTGGTGAGCAGCTATCTTGCTGCATTACAACATATTGAGGGTATCCTATGATGTACATTTGCTCAGGTCTCTCTTTTTGTAAAGAGACACTGATGACATCATAGGGTCCCTATTCTCATGTCCTACTCCAAATCTAATCATCTCCAAATACACTTCACATATGAACTAGGGGATTCATTTTCTAAAATTTAAATTTTGAGGGGGGACAATTTAAACATTAACACTTTGGGGCATTCTTTTCTCCACACACATAATATAGTGAAGCATGAAAGTGAAAAATGTATATTTCTCATAACACTGGGTGTGTTAGAATCCCAATTTATATGTTAACTCACATGTGATGTCATGAAGACTGGATAAAGTACCCTGGGGAAAGATTTGTTTATATCACTCTAAATGTGTTTGCAGAAAAGTTGTTTGTAGAAAAGTTCCTTGGGGAAGTATTCTAACATGGTGGAATATTGGTGGAGTAGTGGTTTAACCATTGGATATTTGGGTGTTGTAAATCTTTCAGCAAGGGGATATGAGATGAAGCTGATACATACTTTGTGCTGTGTTGCATAGTCCTTGCTCTTGGCTGTGGTGGTTATGTTTTGTGTTTGCTCTAATGTCTTCCTTTATAAAGCATGACCTTCCCTATCTATGAATTTCTTCTCTCTAGACATGGTATAAATAATGCATTCTATAAACTGTCTTATATCTTCCTGGATGTTTTCCCTTTCTTCTATTCTCTTTTTGTTGTTGGGTGTGCCATGTTTTTAATGGTGTAGTACAAACATTCTTGTTTTAACCATTAAGATTATCATTTTAAGACACTGAGAAAAGTTTTCATGCAACAACTTAGTTGAAATTTGGTAATATTAAGTTCTTTTTGCATATGAGAAGTTCTTTTTAACTCTTCCTTTTTATTCTTTATTAATGTAGCCTGTGACTTAAGTTGTTGAATATTTTCTTGGATGATGTATTTTCTTTCGAGATTAGGCTAGTTATAGTTACTAACAAAACCCCTTGTTCTCTGTTCATTCTCATTTTGAGTTTGTTCTCTGTTAGTTTCTTTGTTTATTCGTCATTACTAAGTAGTTGTACAAAGTGTTTACAATTCCATAAGTCATGAGTATAATTCCTTTTGGTAAAAATCACTCCCCCTAGCCTCAAATTACATAGTTCACATTTTTACATAATGTATATCAAATATAATGACTGCATTTTTTAATATTTCCTCCATTTGTGTGCTCATCCTTTCCCTTCCCCTCCATAAAACATGTTTCTTCTTCCTGATACTCACTCTGATAAAGAGCACTTCAGTTGTTCAGAGGAGTTGCACCTTTGGATCTCTCCCAGAAATATATGTTTCTGTAGTCAGTTTGCTTCTGTATAAATGCACAAAACCCTGTATATGTTATCATGCATGAGATACTTCCAATGTAAGTCCTTTGAACAACTTAACTTAAGTCTATCAAAACGTTTATCAGGAAGCTGGAATTTGAGTTTTGGGGGATGAGGTCAAGGGAAAGGGTGAGCCAAATGCAGAGGGGGCATAGCAGATATAGTCATAATATTTAATGTATGGAACTAGGAAATTAAGAGGATGCATGGAGTTGAGAGAGATGGGTAAGAATGATGAAAGGAATGATACTGATCAAGGTGCATCATATTCATAAAATGACCTGCTGAATTGAAACCCTTTTGTAAAACTACTTAAAGATAATTCAAACAAATAAAAGAGCATATTAGCCTTTGGACAGAAGTTCTAAGTAAATAAGATGTCCTTCCCAATATGGGGAGCATGATCTTGATGTGAACCTTGAATAGAAAATAAATGGAATCCAGTGGGCCTCGAACTGCAGTCTCTCATTCTGTGTCCAGTTTTTTTTTTTAAAAAAAGGCTACATATTTTTATTGTTAGGAACGTATGAGGAAAAATTCCTTTGTGCAGCCAGAGTCATATAGTACCACTAGATAGGGATATCGCCGTTTCTCAAGAATGGAGTAGAACAAGATGAGGGGTGCAGGTAGGGGGGGGGGGGAGCGAAATGGGGACCAAGACATGAGAAAGGGTATCAATGGAGGTGAATTAATGGACCTTCTATCTGGCAAATATAATGTAACCCTTCTATTAATTACAATAAAAATATATGAAAAAATTTAAAGATTTAAAAAAAGAAATAAAAAGAAATTATTTAGAAAAAAAGAATGGAATATATTAAATGTGTTGATGGCACTCTTTGTTCATCCTTGGAAGTTATTGTGGTTGTAACAAGGGAAAAGTTTGTGTGATCTGCGATATACCTTTTTGCTTGTGGTGATTACTTCGATTTTTATTGCCCAATGAAGGAATAGGAAGAAACTTGTAGCCTATCTTTCATGACTGGAGGATATGAGATTAAAAAAAAAAAGGTTTGTAACATATTCCATCCAGTCTCTGTGCCTAGTCTAATGCTTGAGTCCTTAGGCTATGATAATAGAGGCTCCTCTGTTGGCAACTGTTCTTCCAGCTTTTCCTGTCATGAGGAGAGCTTCAGTGTGGGGACTCTGGCTTTTTCCACAGAAGAGAAAGTGGATTCTATGCATAAGCACTGCATACTAATATCTGACATTCATGTAGACTTTGAGTGGGAATAAGAGGAGAAGGGATTGGAAGAAGTGTGTCTCAAGCGGTAGAGTGCCAATCTTAAGCAAAAATCTGAGCAAGAATGTAAGGCCCTTAGTTGAAATCTCAGTACAAGTTTTCTAAAAGGAAGAATGCGGCTTTATGACTACCCCTCTCATAGAGGAATGCCTTATATATGAGTGGTGCTGGTCTATGAAATCCTCTCCAAAATTCATAGATCTCTTTCTCGAAGGGGTGAGAGTCTCCCCGGGAAAACTCAGTGAGCCACAATGTCTGCCTTGTATTAATGTGCTTGGCCTTTGACATTTTTTCTTCTCCCTGGCTTGCTGTGATGTACCCTACATCAGGAGCCACTCACTGCTCCCCATGTAACAATGTTCCATATCTGTTTGTTTGTTTTCCTTATGCTGGGGTTTGAACTCAGGGCTGGGCACTGCTTAAGGCTAGCCCTCTGCTTGTGCTATGGCTCTACTTCTGCCTTTTTGGTAGTTATTTGGAGATAAGAGTTCCATAAACCTTTCTGTCAGGGCTGACTTTGAATCTGGATTCTCAGATCTCAACCTCCTGAATACTAAGATTGCAGGATTGAGCTGCCAGCAGCTGGCTGCTTCATGCGGTCTTATTTATTTACTTATCATCTACTTGGTGAACCTCACCTTTCCTGAACTCCACCATGATCTATGATCCAAGCTGTCTGGAAACCTTCAAAGAAACTCTAATGCTCTGCATTCTACTCATCCCAGCATACAATAAGTTTCTTTGAATCTTTGATTTGTCTGAATCAAAGAGCTTTTCTTGTTTTTCCAGATGTGACTGGGGTTTCTACTGGTGTCCTCTTGGTTTAGATAAGCTGTCTGCTTCCTCCTCCATCTTTATTTGTATTTGTGTGTGTGTGTGTGTGTGTGTGTGTGTGTGTGTGTGTGTGTTGAAAGCAGTGCTTCTTCATTACCATGGCATTGTTTTGTTGTTGTTGTTTTGTTTTGTTTTCTTGTTTGCAATTTTGGTTACCTGTACTGGTAATGTTCTCTCCCTTTCTCTCCCTCTCTTTCTCTTTCCCTCTATTTCTCACTCCCACCCTCTCTCTGTGTCTCTTGTGCACAGTATGTGCTTTTCCTCACTTTTTCTTTTTCTTCCTTTTCTTTCTTTCCCTCTCTCTCTCTCTCACTTCCTTGCTTCCATGCTTCCTTTCTCTTGAATTGTTACTAAGGCTTTAACTCAGGACTTAGGCTCTGTCTCTGACCTTTTTTTGCTTAAGGCTAGCACTCTATCACTTGAGCCATGGTTCCACTTACAGCTTTTTTGGTAGTTGGTTGGAAATGAGTTTCCAATTAACTTTGCTACCTGGGCTGGCTTCAAATTGTGATCCTCATATCTTGGCCTCCTGTAGCTAGGATTGCAGGTGTGAGCCTGTGGCACCCAGCGGGTGCGATTTGTAACCTTCCAGCTGTACCCTGAACCTCAACAGTCTATTCTGAAGCCAAAGAGTTATTTTTTTTGTTTTTGAAATTTTAATTGTTGAGCAGGGCATGGAGTCTAGCTACTCAGGAAGCTGAGAACTGAGGATTGCAGTTCAAAGCCATCCTGGGCACTAAAGATTGATTTTTTTTTACTTGTAAACTAAAGTTTTATTTCTATACATGTTCAAAATATTACTCCCCAAATGTTCACAGAATACATTGTGTTTAGTCATTTATATAAAAAAGGAACATGATGGATTTGGTAAATATAACATTTTATTTTTCTTTGTAAAAATTGATTATTTGTGAAAACTATATCAAGGGCCCTCCTTCCCCGGCAACCAGTGGCTGTTTAGATGACTTAGAGTTAGGGCCACCTCCCGCAGTCTCTGTCCTATCTGGCCTGAGGTTGAAGTCCAGTCATCACCCGTTAGGTGCAGGCCTAAAAGATTGCCATGGTGGCTAACAAGTCTTTAAAGAACCATTATCGCCAGCACATCATTTTCCTCAGCCTGGAGAAGAAAGGAGAGGATTGCTCATTGCCCTGGCCCGAAAGCTCTTCAGGGGGCTGGGTATCAGGCATCAGCATCACAGTGGGCTCTGGGGTGGAGGCCTTTCGGGGACAAGGCCCCCCTGCCTCTACCTGGGCAGGCTGCACACTGTCTTTGAGTTGGGCATCTGCAAAGATTTTCTGCTCCTTGCTGTCTTCAATGTTTGAGGGGCTTGGCAGGTGTGAAGTGACCTCAGAAGCTGTGCTCTGGGTGGGAGTAAGCATAGCTTCTGTGGGGGTACTCATGTTTTCCCTTGTGTTTTGGATTATATGCTACGTGACGAGTTTTCTCTGAGTCCATCTGTGGCCAGCAGGCAATGATCTTCTACTCCTAGTCATCTGGTTCCCACTGGAGGTGACTGACAAGCTGGGTGCACTCTGTCTCTGGTGCCTTTGTCTTGGCTATCTCTGGCCTCTGCGGTAGCCAGTGCCACTGAACTGTGCTCAGTTCTTTCTGTTTTTTTTTCTTTTTTCTTTTTTTTTTTGGTCGTGGGACTTGAACTCTGGGCCTGGGCCCTTGAGCTCTTCAGCTCAAGGTACCATCCTACCCCTTGAGCCACAGCTCCACTTCCCATTTTCTGTGGTGGTTAATTGGAGAAAAGAATCTCATGGACTTTAGTGCCTGGGTTAGCTTTGAACTGCATGCCTTCTGAGTAGCTAGGATTACAAATGTGAGCCACCCTGCCCAGATTCAGAAGTATCTTCTTAAATAAAGTGCCTGTAATTTTGCTTTCTGGTAAAAGTCTCTGTATAGGGCTGAGTGTGTGGCTTAGTGGTAGAGTGCTTGCCTTGCATGCCTAAAGTAGTACCACATCACAGAAAAAGCAGGAAGTGATGCTGTGGCTCAAGTGGTAGAATGTTAGCCTCGAGCAAAAGAAGCTTAGTGACAGTGCTGAGCCCTGAATTCAAGCCCAAGGACTGGAGAAAACAAAGGTCTCTGAACAATTGGCTTTTTTGGTTGTTAATTGAAGCTGAGTTTTATGCACTTAACTTCCTGTAGCTGGCTTTGAATTTAAATCCTCTGATATCAGTTTCTTGAGTAGGTAGAATTATGTCTGTACAATCACTTAGTGTGACTTTCTAGTTGCAGCCAATTGGTCAGCTTCTAAAACTCTGGTTTCTCAGAGACAGCTGTGTAGGTTCTGTACTTACCCTGCCATCTTCCTGAGTTCATCCTTAGGATACCATTTTAATCTTCACTGCCAGCTAATTGGTTCTACCTATCCACTGATTGAGTGCTTATCTTAGAATTTAAAGCAAGTGGCTGGGATGTTTATATGTGATTGCAAGCTTGATGGATCCAGAAGCCCCTGGATTTGTAATGCACCTCTGTAGGGGTGTCTGTGAGAGTTTTCCAGAGAGGATTATGGAAGGGGGAGGATCTCTGAATCTGGATGTCAACATTCCGTAGGTGTGGAACCTATGCAGAATAGGAGAAAGCTAGATAGCACAAGCCTTCTTTGTCTCTGCTTCTTGGCTACTGCAATGAAAGTATGCATTACAAATCATTATATGTGTATATAAATCTCTCTATATATTTGTGAGCATGTAATAAATTGCCATTCGTTCACTCCATGATGTGCAGAAAACTCAGGAAATGCAAACTTCCCTTCCTTAACTTACTATGCCAGATATTTAGTTATGGCAATGGAAATCTATCACATCTATAAGCTGTCACCTCCTCATAACACTGTATTTTCCATATTCCCTTCTAATAATGGTAATTTAGCTGTCAAAGACTATATAACACTACATATGTGCAAGATACCTATGGCATTGATTTTATTTTATACAACTAGTAATCTTTTGGGGAGATATAAAACAAAAGAATTTTCTTTATATTTCCCTACATTATTTTCATTTCCAGTGCTCTTCGGTTGGTTGTCTAGATTCAGATTTCTATCTGGAATCACATTTCTTTCACCTGAAAAACATTCTTGAACATTTACTATACTCTAGTTCTGTGGATAATGGATTTTCTAAGCTTTTGTGTGTCTAATGTATTTTTCTTTTGCCTTCATTTAAGGGATGTTTGCAATGGCCATAGAGTGTTAGGTTGACATTTTAGGTTTTGCTTTTCTCTTAGTACTGTGAAGATGTTGCTTCCTTGATTTCTGAGTTGAAAATCTGTTGTCTCCTTATTTTTCTTTGCTTTATGGATCTTTAACTCTCTTGGTGATTTTAAGATTTTTGTCTTTCGCAGTTGTTTTGGGTAGTTTATGTCTTTTATTGTAGTTCTCATGTTTTTTGTGCCAGATGGTCTCTGGGTTTCTTCTCTTTCTTTCTTTCTTTCTTCCTTCCTTCCTTCCTTCCTTTCTTTCTTTCTTTCTTTTTCTTTCTTTTATCCTTCCTTCCTTCCTTCCTTCCTTCCTTCCTTCCTTCCTTCCTTCCTTCCTTTCTTCCTTTCTCTCTCTTTCTTTCTTTTTTTTGTCAGTCATGGGGCTTGAACTCTGGACCTGGGTGCTGTCCCTGAGCATTTCAGCTCAAGGCTACTACCCTACCCTTTGAGCCACAGCCCCACTTCCTCTTTCTTAGTGATTAATTGGAGTTTAGAGTCTCATATTCTTTAGTGCCGAAGCTGGCTTTGAACCATGATCCCCAGAAATTAGCCTTCTTCATAGCTAGGATTAAAGGCATGAGACACCGTACCTGAATAGCTTCTTGTATTTCTAAGCTAGTGTGTGTGTGTGTGTGTGTGTGTGTGTGTGTGTGTGTGTGTGTGTGTGTGTCTTGGACTGGCAGTTGACTATCAGTGCTTAGCCACTCTCTCTGAGCTGCTACTGCTGCTGCTTCCTCTTCTTCCTCCTCCTCCTCCTCCTCCTCCTCCTCCTTCTCTAATATTGATGCTCTCCAACTTGAGCTACAGCTCTATTTCTGGCTTTTTGGTTGTTAATTGAAGCTGAGTCTTGTACATTTATCGTTCTCTAGCTGGCTTTGAGCTTAAATCCTCTGATATCAGTCTCCTGAGTAGATAGAATTATAGGCATGAGCTACTGGTGCCTAATTCTAGGCATATAATTTTGGTAATTCAGAAAGTTTACTTGTTTTTTCAAATATATATATGTATATTTAGATATTACCTACCATTTCCCCCTTTCTTCAGATATTCTAATTACATGAAGATTATTAATCCTGTGTGAAATAGTCACATAACATAATTAACATGGTATTCAGTTTTCCAATGTTTTTATGCTTTAAATATAACTTTTGGACATTTTATGTTTTCAAATCACTAATCTTTTTCCTCCTCCCAGTGGCTAATCTGCTGTTAAGCTCATCTAGTGGATTTTTAACTCTATCATTTTAATGATTATATCTACATGTTTTATTTGACCCTTGGTAGTTTTTCATTTCTCTTTACTATGATGAATCCTTCTTCTAGGTTACTGACTATATGAAACACAATCATAATCTTTCTTTTCCTCTCTTGCCATTTATTCTATCATCCATGTCATGTCTAGGCTTCCATATTTTAAATTGAGTCTCTTTTGGGGGGTTATATTTCATTCATTTTTACATACACATACATTTTTGATTGGCTATCAGGCTTTGGGATTTTATTTATTCAAGTGGAATGTTTTGTGTATATGTATATTTTCTTATGTTATCTTAAGTTTTGTTTAAACAGGAAAGCCAAAGTTTTCCTGTGGTGTGTGTGTGTGTGTGTGTGTGTGTGTGTGTGTGTGTGTGTGTGTGTTTCCTTTTCTTTTTCTTTTTCTTTTTTGCTAGGCAGGACCAGACAGATAGGCATTTATTTAATTTAGAGCTAATTTTCCTCATAATTGAAATACTCTACTGATGCCCTATCAATTATAAAGGTGGTTGATGTTAGGCACGATAAGGCACAGTACCCTTCAGGAGCTTAACCAGAAGGCAAGGAGTTTGGAATTTATATATCTTTCTTCCTTCTTCCCTTTCCTCCTTCCTTTCTTCCCTCTCATCTGCTTTTGTTTTTGACATCACTAGCTTTCGAATTCACAGCCTCATAGTTGTTTGCTAGGCTGGCATTATACCACTTGAACCATGCCTCCAGCTTGTCCTTTTTGCTAGTTATTTGGAAATGGAATATAGTGAACTTTTCTACCTGTGCTTTCCTCAAGCCATATTTCTTCAGATTTTTGTCTCCTGAATAGTTAAGATAAGAATAAGCTCCCAATTCCTGGTTGACAAATTTATATATGTTACAAGCATCTTTTGTCTTACACCTATCTTCAATTGATTTTTTTCTGGGCATGAATTCTGCTACCAATTGGAACAAAACTCCCTTTAGGATCTAAAGACATCATTCTATTGCTTCTGGCAACTTGTGCTACTGCTAAAAATTTCTAACTCATCCTCTTCCTGACACCTTGTGTGTGAATTGGTATTTCTTTCTGGAAACTTCTATAAGATTCTCTTTACTTTCACTTTACTGAAGTTTTATGATGCTGAATCTGAGTACATCAGAGTTCATTATCCTGGACATTTGATGAGCCTTTTCAGTACCAAAATCACATGCTTTAATTCCAGGAAACTTGTTTTGAAATAAACAAGTTGTTGTGGGCCTTGGATTCAGGGCCTGTGTGCTTTCTTTGAGCCTCTTTGTGCTTAAAGCTAGCACTTTATCACTTGAGCCATAGAGCCAGTTCCAATTTTTGAGTGGTCTATTATAGATAAGAGTCTCACAGGGACTTTTTTGCCCCAGCTGGCTTCAAATTGGCATCATCAGATCATGCCTCCTGAGTAGACAGGATTACAGGTGTGAGCCACCAGAATACGGTCCTTTAAATGGTACCATTAAAATTCATTATCCAAGTAATTTGTTTCATTTAAATTTTCAATTTGACTTCATTTTATTTTCTAATTTTATTTTTCCTCCTGTTCTTTTCTTTTTTTTAATTAAGTGGTATCCAAACTTCAAACTCTATTACAAAGCTGTAGTAATTAAAAAAAATTCAGCTTGGTATTGGCACAAGAATGGGCCTGAAGATGAGTGAAATAGAATAGAAGATACGGAAATGAACCTACAGACCTATGGCCACCTAATCTTTGATACAGGAGCCAGAAACACAGAATGGAAGGAAAACAGGCTCTTCAACAAATGGTACTCTCAGAATTGGCTAACCTCATGCAGAAAATTGAAGTTAGATTTTATATATCAACCTGTACTAGAATAAACTTCAAATGAATCAAAGACCTCAATGTAAGACCAGATACCCTGAAAATACTATAGGAATGGATAGAGGAATCACAAGTGTTTGGCAGAGGTTGTAATTTCCTAAGTAAAAGATCAAAAATCACAACAAATCAAAGAAAGACTAGATAAATGGAAATTATCAAACTGAAGAGTTTTTGCATAGCAAAGGACATAGCTAGAAAGATAAATAGAACACCCACAGAATGGTGTGGGGAATATATTTGCTACTTGTATCAGACAAGGATCTCATATCTAAAATATACTCAGGGGGCCAGGAGTTTGGCCTAGTGGTTAAAGTGCTTGCCTAGCATGCACGAAGACCCGGGTTCGATTCCTCGGTACCACATACATAGAAAAAAGCTGGAAGTGGTGCTGAGGCCCAAGTGGTAGAGCTCTAGCCTTGAGAAAGTCCAAGGATAGTGCTCAGGCCCTGAGCTCAAGCCCAGGACTGGCAAAAAAATAAAATAAAATAAAATATACTCAGAGCTCAAAAAATTAAACCTGTCTAGAACAAATTCTCAAATAAATAAATAAATAAATAAAGTAGCCCAGTTTATAAATGGGCTAAAGATTTTAGAGGGACTTCTCCAAAGAAGAAAAAAATGCATGGTCAATAGACAAGAATAGACAGAGATGTTCGAAATCTCTGGCCATAGAAGAAATGCAATAAAAACAACATTGAAATTCTACCCAACTCCAGTTAGAATGGCCATTATCAGGAAAAAATATTATAACAGATGTTGGCTAAGATGTGGCCCAAAGGGATCAACTACTACACTGTAGGAATGCAAACTTCTTTAGCCACTCTGGAAAGCAGTATAGAGGTTTCTCAGAAGACTACAGATAGAGTTTCCCTATGACCCATTAATTGCACTCCTGGGTCACAAACTAGCCTACCCTAAAGCCACCAGCAAAGCCATGTTTATTGCTGCATTGTTTACCATTGCCAAGATATGAAATCAGTCCAGATGCCACTCAGTGGATGAATGGATCAAGAAAATATGGTATATATACACAATGGAATTCTATATTTCCATCATGAAGAATGAATGACAATGCCCTATTTGTAAAGGAAATGGAAAGATTTGGAAAAAAATTATATTAAATGAAGCAAGCCAGACCCAAAGAAACTTAGGCTGCTTGGTTTCCCTCATTTTTAATAATTAGTATGTGCTTATAAATCTGCAAGTAAACCCAATGGATAGTAAAAGACAGATAATTACACCTGGACATAATTAATTAAACAGCAGTCCGAATACTCACACAGTAAGAACAAAGGAGAATATTCTTAGGAGAGGAGGACAAGGGTTCCACAATTATTGCATATAATCATATAAATGATACCTATCAGACTGAACTCCAAGAAATGGAAGCAAGAGGTTTTATTTCACTGCTTGTGCACACTGCACATGAGCAATCGCCAGCTGCAGAGTAGAATGTCAATAAGCAGTTGTAATTGAAGTTGAATTGAGTACACAACCTGCCAAGGCTTTGGCCTACTGGACAATGAGATGATCTATGAGCTGAGGAGGACCTGTGACTATAGCCAGCAAATAAAGGAGACACCAAGACATGTGAAAGGGTATCAAGAATTGACTGAATGATTGGGGGATGGTCTATAATTCAGTCCCCTAGACAAAGGTGACAGAAGTATGGTGAAAAAGAAGTATGGCAACATATGGAGCAGCAGGGAAAGTGAGAGTAGAGAGAAAATCAGGAACATGCAAAGCCTATAGCACAAATTGATGTAGTATTACGTCAGTCATAAAGTAGAATGGAATCATGTCATGTTCAGGAAAACGGGTGGAATGGGAGATCATTATGTTAAGTGAATTAAACCACATTTTCTTTCTGTATCTTGGATCTAGAAAATAAATACTATGAAACCTGGATGTAGGAGAAAACCATTAGGAAAAATGAAAGAGATCAGAGAGATATTGGAAAAGGGAAATGTGAGGGTGGTAGAAGATTGAATATAATCAGTTCATTTACACATATTTGAAAATTTCATGGTGAAACCCGTTATTTTATATGAGTAATAGATGTTAAAAAATGAATGAACATAAAGTAACAGAAAGCATAGTTACAAGGTATCATGCAAGTCATTGGCATTAGTTGCTTTGGATTTCTTAATGGAGTATGTCAGTTCCATTTTCAGTCCAGAAACCTGAAGCTCACAGAAGCTGAGAAACTTGATCAAGCTCCTTCAGCGAGTGGCTCTGCATGGGTCTCTGCCCTTGAGATGTGTTTGATTTCTACTATGCTCATTGTCTTCTTGGTGGGAGATTGATATTGAGAAGAGGTCACTGGCTTAGAAGAGGTCCAGGAAGGGTCAGTGATGTACAGTAATAAAGAAGCCCAAGCTGCAGGCTGTGCCTTGCATATTCTCTGGTGAACACAAACTGCTATAAGGAATGTTGTTTCCCTTTGACATGTGGATCATTTATCATTTATGTGATTTCCTGGTCAAATAATTCTAGAAAACACAAGCACTCTTTGTTCTCTACTATCAGGATATGTGTCTAATTTCAGAGCTCTCTTCCTATCCTTCCCCCTGGTTCCAGGTCCATCTCTGGCCAATAGCTCTGCATGGGCTCTACTGGAAGCAGTCACACCTATACTCGACACTGCCTGTCACTATGGATGCCTTCTATGAGCCTGCGCAGGTTGGTGGAGTCCCTCTCCATTTTCCTCCCACACCAGACACATTGCTGAGGTAGTGTTTATAGGAACAAGCCTGGCAATTCAGGCTCATTTCCCCTCTTTTCTTTCTGGCTTTTCCCCTTGTCCCTCTGGCATGTTCCATGTACTTTTTAATAAGGTAATAGCACATACAGCGCCTGCCCCAGACTCATTTTCTTTTGAAAGTGAGGCTAAGACACCCAGACCACAATATTTCTCCTCTGGAGACTCTGTATATATATAAACCTATTAATGATTTTTTGTGGATGCTTCCAGAAACTTCTTTGTAAATCTTGATAACCTTAAGCTTTATAACTTTAAGACTATTTTTTTCAAAATATAAGATTTCATTAACTAAACTCCCAGGATTATAGTGCTTTGTGGAGCATAGACTAGGGATTGGCTTATGTAGATTATTTTCAAGGGCAGAAATCAACAAACATTGTCCTGTAAATGGCCAGAGAGTAAATATTTGAGGTTTGGTAGGCAGTAAGATTTCTATAACCACCATTAAACTCTGTCACACTCAGTACAGACATAATGAAGCATGACTGCATCCTGATAAAACTTTACTTCCAAAAGCCTTGAAGCCATAGCTTGCTGACCTCTGCTAACAAAGATTTAGGAAACTCAAGGACAGAGGACTCTCGTGGTCTATCAGGGAGAGGCCGCCAAGTTTCAGTGGGGGTGGGGAAATACAAGGAAATTGAAGAAAGAGTTCTCATTGGATGCCTAATATATGTCTCTCATCGTTAGTTTTCAGAATTCTTTAATCTGGTGAGGATAACAAGAATGAAACACAGCCTCTGACTTTACCCCTAGTCTGTTTCAAATGATCAAGGTAGGGCAGGTGTTTAGAATCATCACTTGCATTTCTTCTCCTAGTACACAGACCACAGAAACCTCAGCCTAGGACATCAGGGATTAATGAAATCCTATCATGCCTATGAGTTGTTGATACCGATTTCATGACTCTGCCATCATGGGCATGCCTTTTTGTCAGTGTAATACATCCTGGGGAGCTCCATGGTGCCAGACCAGATGGGAAAGGAGAGAAAGTATCTCTTGTCATCCCCCACTGGGGTCACAAATGTCTATAAACTTGCTTAATGCACAACTTCAAGTGTGCCCAGCAGGTCTGAACTCTTGCCATTTCTCTTTCCATAGCTGACAAAAACAGGAATACATCATTTGGGTGATTCTGGCTGAGATATATGAGGATGAGAGAGGAGGAAGATATCAGGGGAGAAGAATTCACAGCCAGCAAGCACCTGCTGATGTTAGAAAGCCCCTTGGCAGGCATTTTAATTTATATCCCACATTAACCTAAAGCGTTGAGTAAGTACTATTACATTTACTTTTCTAAAGAACCAGAGAATATGTGTATTTTGCCTAAAGTTAGACAACTAGCACAGGAGGTATCCAGAAGCAAAATCTCAGATACATAACATTAAATCCTGATCAGTTCTTTCTATTCTATCCCAAGATACCTTCCTCTACTTGGAAAAGCTGCAAATAGAATCCTGTGGCATTACAGTCTCTTCCATGGGGCAGGATTCGGGAGGAACAGCACAACTCGCTGACACCAAGCGTAGACACATGCAGAAATTTAATTGTGAAACCAAGTCTCCTTTCAGTGGTTATCCTAGGACACTGAAGAAGCTATCATCTCACTTAGTATGCCTAAGTGCTTGGGGTTCTAATACTCCTTGTTCCCATACATCCACTGGAAGAACTAAAGATTTAATATAGTTCGGAAGTGTTTGGATTAAGTAACTGGGCAGAAGTCCTGTGAATTACCTAGAATCTTTGAACATCCATTGTAGGTAGCCAGTAAGTTGCAATTCGCCATTACAAGATGGCACCGGCTTCCGCCGCTTGGTTTGTTACTTTTAGCTGTTGATCTGTTACAATGTTCACGTGCTTCCTGCGTGATCGGAAGTCTGCCTGCAGCCATGTTGGAGCCTGCCTATGTTGTGTATGTGTCAGACTGTGATTGGCTTAGTTGTTTAAGGAAGTTAATCTGATTGGTTAAGAGAGCTTTACGAGGCCGGAAGGGGAGGAGGACGGAAGGGGAGGAGAACAGAGAGAGAGGAGAACGGAGAGAGAACCGCGGGTGAACGGCCAGAGAAGAGTAAGCTCGCTGAATAAACGTGGCTTGAGAAGAAGTTGCTGCTGTTGCATCTTCCTTACCGGCGGAAGGGGACGCGACAATCCATTAATGACAGAACCAAAATAGAGGTGTGTCAAACTCAGTTCTTATTTGTTTCTTTTGGACCCATGCTCCTTCACTAAGGTAGTTGAGCTGGCTTATATGCTTTAGGCAGCTCATCTGTAGACCTCTGAACCAATGATAGCTTCAGAGAGGGATCTGTAGAAGACCAGTCAGCAATGCCACGAAATCCAAGGAACCAATTTTCAAAGAAATGCTTATGAGCACTGTTTCCCTCATATACCATTCTGGGTCATTTGCATGATTTATTTTTAAATCAATTACATTCTTTTATGTGTTGTAGTCAAGGTAAAGGTGGACCATGTACAAAAATGGAAACCATGTATAGGGTGTAATGATGGTTGAATTGTGTTTCTGACAGTGTTGGAGTTGTAGGTATTAGATCCAATCGAACCCACTGTCTTACACTCATTGTGAATTAACCACATGAGAGAATTTTATTGTAATTTATGTTCTTATCTTTGACCATTTGAAATCTCTTTCTGCCTCCCCAAATTGCCTACTAGATAAATTGGAGTAACAGGAAAACTGGGCCAGGACGAGAGGCTCTGGTTGAAGAGGTGATTTCCTCTGCTCTTTGTGATAAACTTCTGTGCTGGAGATGATTGCAGTGGGCCTGCTCACTGCTTATCCAGGACATTTGACAGGATGGGGTGAATATAGGGCACACACTGAGCCTATAAGCCACTGCACATTCCATTAGAGTCAGTGCTGAGGCCCCTGGATGAGGCCTGAGACACCTGTTGCCGGCTCTGCCATACTTTGATGGACATTTTGCTTAGGTTTTAGTCCATGAGTAAAGTAATGACTGATGCTTCTGTCTACAATAGGCACTGAATGCTGGCTATGCTTGACTTGGGATCGTGGTCCTTTTGGGAAATGTCCATAAGTATCCTTGTAAGAGAGGGATAAGAAACTGTGACACGTGTCTGGGTATAATCGTGTTTGTTAGTTTATCCCCAGTGAAACAGAGTCAAGAAGACAGATATATATGGAGATTTATAGATTATGGAGGCTGAGAAGTCCCAAGATCTAGTTTCTGCTAACTGGAAACCCAGGAAAACAAATGAAATACTTTTAGTCTGAGGCTGAAGGCTTAAGAATCAAGTGTTGATGGCCAGAGTACATGGATGTCTTAAGCAGAGCAAATGAACCTTCCCTTATTCCATCAGTTTGTTCTATTCAGATTTGCAACAGGGTGGACAAAGACCCCTCAGATTCCTGAGTGCAGATATTCTTTACCTAATCAACCAACTCAGATGCTACGGTATTCTGGAAACCCTCTCAGATACAAAGGATGTTTTGCCACCTACCTGGGCATCCTTTAATCCAATCAAAATGGTACATGAAATTAGCCATCACATTATGAGGATCAGTGACTGTCTTAATGAGCAGAGCATCCACAACAACAGGAAGCAGACAGAAATAATAACGGTGGCCAGGCCTCTTTCTGTCTATGGCTCTTTAGGAGAGAGAAGCCTGACATAATCATGAACATCTGGCACATGGGTTTATCTCATTTCAGTGTACATGAATGTCCAATAGGAATGCAGATGAATGTGCAAACAAAATTTGGTCCAGGCATACAATGGAATACTATTCAGCAATAACAGTGAGCGCACAACTGTTCTATGGAACAAAATGGACAAGTCTCAAAGTAATTATTCTTAGTGAAGAAAGTCAGACACAGAAAATGTCAATCAAGCTGCTGTAACAGAAGCAAATATTTTGTTGCCCGAGGATCTATAGGGTTAAGCGAAGGAGTCCTGAAAGGAATTATGAAAGGAAGAGAAGAAACTGAGGGATGTTGAAATGTTGAATGGATTCATAATCTCAATAGTGGCAAAGGCTTTCTGGAAGTAGACATTTGTAAAATATTAGCAAATTGTGTACATTGGAACTGTATAATTTATGATGCAATAATAACTCAACTTCATGCCAAGTGTCAGTGACTCATGACTGTCATTCTAGATACTGAGGAGGGTGAGATCTGAAGATTGTGTTTGAAAGCCAGCCTGCACAGGAAAAGTCCATGAGACTCTTATCTTGAATTAACCATTGAAAAGATGGACGTGTAAGTGTGGCTCAGGTGGTGGAGCACCACCCTTGAGCAAGGGTAGGAAAGAAGGGATGAGCCCAGCCCCAAATTCCAGCCCCAGGGCCAGTGAAAAACAAAAACAAAAGCATCCAACTTGAGAGAGAATTTCCCTGGCTTCTAGTCCTTCTATCCAAATAATACTATCCTACTTTTTCTTCCATTCTTTAGCTACCTTCATAAACTCTTTCTTTCTTTTTTTTGCCAGTCCTGGGCTTGGGCTCAGGGCCTGAGCGCTGTTCTTGGACTTTCTCAAGGCTAGAACTCTTGAGCCACAGCACCACTCCTGGCTTTTTGCTATATATGTGGTACTGAGGAGTCAAACCTGGGTCTTTGTGCATGCTAGGCAAGCATTTTACCACTAGGCCAAACTCCTGGCCCTTCAAAAACTCATTTTAAGTGCTAGATTCACCTCTGCATTCTAATGGCTGGAGTATAAATATTTGTTAGATGGTAATGGTGAAGGCATAAGCTTTCGTATTGGATATAGTTGTGCCAGTATAAACAGCTCTGCTTCCCATACAGGTACTGAGGCTCAGTACTCAAGTCTTTTGTTTATTTATAAAGTAAGGATCATTTGTGTCTCAGGACCATTGTGGGGGATTGAGCATGGAAATGTCAGTAGTCAACTTGGCAAATTTCCAACCCATCAGCTCTCTTTGCTGCTCTATTCTGCCTTAACTGGAGGTTCATAACCATCAGGTCCTCAGACAAAGCTTGAGGACAAAGCTCAGGACCAGTGCATGAGAGAAAGAGAGAGAGAGAGAGAGAGAGAGAGAGAGAGAGAGAGAGAGAGAGAGAGAGAGAGAGAGAGAGAGGGAGAGAGAGACAGAGAGAGAGAGAGACAGAGAGAGACAGACAAAGAGAGAGACAGAGAGACAGAGAAAGAGAGAGACAGAGAGACAGAGAAAGAGAGAGACAGAGAGACAGAGAAAGAGAGAGACAGAGCGAGAGAGACAGAGAGAGA
The DNA here is from genome assembly GCF_031878675.1 of Megascapheus bottae. Classification (NCBI taxonomy): domain Eukaryota; kingdom Metazoa; phylum Chordata; class Mammalia; order Rodentia; family Geomyidae; genus Megascapheus; species Megascapheus bottae. The sequence goes on along the minus strand of NW_028327806.1, from coordinate 10,851 downwards.
GACAGAGACAGAGAGACAGAGACAGAGAGACAGAGAGGGAGAGGGAGGGAGGGAGGGAGAGAGGAAGGATGGGAGCTGATGCCAAGAAAATGTCCTTGAGGAACAAGAAGCAGGTATTTGGCAGTCACTGAACCTTCCAGTGCCATGGTTTTAGAATCAGGAGAAATAAATTAAAAATATTTTTATTACCTTTAAAGTAGTTGTACACAGAAGTTACTATCAACAAAGGAGTTTATGAATACAATGCCTCTTGGCTTTGTTACTTATAGACCACCCAATTTTATAGTATTGCTGTTATAACACCCTGAGAAGACTAAGATCTTCAACCTTGAATGACCCCATACCTTCCTGGGAGGTGGGTCATGCTTCTATTAGTGGCTACAGACAAAGAAATCACCTTGCCTGGTATCCAGTCTTGAAAACAAGCTGGGTTCTGGGTAACATGAATATCTTTGGAAGCTGGGGATTGGTAAAGGACAGTGCAGAATGCCTTCTAAGGCTCGAGTTTTGATGAAACTGATGTTTGGTTCTTTCCTTCTAAGTCAGACATGTAGGGATGTTTCCTCATTTCTTCTGGTGAACTTTCAGGAAACCAGGGCATTCAATTCAATATGTTTTCCTATATCTGAGATCAATACATACGAACATACCCCAAATTATATAGGTACTCTATACCAATGAAGGGAAATGCAGGATAAATATGAGCCCCCAAGTTATTTATGGATATTCTAATAAGAAAATTTTCTGAGACTCAGGTAATTACTGGATAACTGTATTAAGGAATAAGGAAGGGAGGCCAAGTTGAGGGGAAAATACTATATGACTTAATCTTTCAGTTACTCTGTTTATGTGCCCTTATGTCTTAATAACTCCCAGATATTCCTGAGAATTATATTGCTGAATAGAGGAACAGAGGGTTTTGTTGGAGATGGTTGAACCCTTTATTATTTCTTTTAATAATATATAAGACTTCTGGTTTCTCCATATTCTAGTCAATATTCAATATTATTATCTAATTAAAAATAATCTTATTCATTTCAGTAGATATGTAATATCTAACAAAATCTTAGTGTGGTTTTAATTTTCATTTCCTTTAATGACTAATAAAAACTTGCAATGGTTATTGGCCATTCACATATATTCTGACACTAAATATGAAAGACTTTAAAATAATTTAAAATGAATTTCCTATTATTAAAAACTATCTATATATCTGTATTGCTTTGATCTAAGCTGTTTATCAACCATACATCGTGCAATATTTTTTCTCAGTGTGTCAGTTTCCTATTCTTTATTGGTGTTTTTCTTTTCTGATGAATAGGAACTTTAAATCCAACCTAGTATAATTTATTAAAAATTTCCTTCATAGTTAATTTTATTCTGGTTCTTGTCTAGGAAATCATTGCCATTTCTCATGCTGCAGAGATATTCTGTAAAGCTTTCTTCCTGAAACTATAGCTTTAGATTTTACATTCAGATTTTTGGTACAATTTAAAGTAATTTAGTATAAGGTGTGAGGTAGAGGTTAGGATTTATTTTCTTTCAATGCATATCCACTGTACCACAACCATGAGTTGGAAAGGGTTTCCTCTCTTTTCTGCAATTATTTAATGCTTTTACTTAGACATTAATTGAGGGCATTGGTGTGTTCTGGGGCTCTACTTTGTTGCATTCCTGTATTTGGCTTTCATTTTGATCCCATACTGTTATTTTATAGCTTTTTTATAGCTCTTGATATTCAATGTCCAAAGTTTTCTAACTTTGTTCTTAATTTTCACATTAAAATACTTTTTTAGGCTATGATAGACATAGATGCATGGTGTGCAGATCCTCCTTAAAAAATGTATTGCTTAGCTGTAAGGAGGATGGCTAGTGGGTACCCTCCAGCTATTAGCTACTGGCCAGTCTACTTCAGCTTCTGAACTGGGGTCATGCTTTTCTCAAGACAGCCACAGTTAATAAATAAAGAAGGCAGAGGTACCAGAGGTCACATTACTCTTGCTGAAGGCCTAAGCAAAGCAATTATACAATGGCATAGAAAGTTGTACTCAACCCGAGCCTCCTCTTCTACATTTTTCCTCTGGTGTTTCCTACCATGCTAGAAGGGCTTTCACTCTTTGACACTTCTACCTGACTGTTCTAGCTTGATCTGCCTTCCTCTTTTTTTCCTCCCACAAGAGTTATTACCCAATACATCTTTGAATTTCCACCTCTAGCTCAGCGAGTCTCTGTATTCTCACTGGCTTTGTCCTTAAGGAGCAAGCAGTTACAGCAGGGATTTGTGACTGGGTCCACAGAGACCCACTGGGTCCACTGGGTGATTAGGGTGGCACCTGTACAGATTAACACTTGGGGTGTCCCAGCTGTTAAAGTGAAATGCAGCAACTGTTCTGGGATAGGACTATTCACAGATCAGCACTCTAATTCAGGCCTTGGAATATGCAGACGCCATCATCAGAATCAGGATAATGAAACTGAATATTGGTGACTAAATTTCTTGGACATCCTACCAACAGATAATGCAAAGCTGAGAGGAATTAACAAGGAATGGAATATTAACAGTTAGAAAATATAGTCCTTTTGGTAGTTTACAATACCCTGTCATCTCATGAAATGAGCAATATACTACATTATTGCTCTTCTCTTTTGTTGTCCTCTTGTTAATCTCATGTTGCTACTGTATCTGACTTTGTTACCTAGCATATTATATATACATGTATTTGTTTATTTGAAATAGGGAAGGGAAGGGGGGGAAACAAGATGATTGGGTGGGGGTGGAAGAGGAAAATGGGGACAAAAACATGAGAAGGGGTTTCAATGTGTGAGAAGTAGCTGGTGTGAGAAGTAACTATAACTCCTCTATACATTACAATTTAAAAAATGAAAATAATAAAGAACATATATAAGATATAACAGAGCACCCTCATTTCAAAGGTGGTTGAGGGATCAATGGGAGTGGATCATTTTTAATTCCAACATCAAAGTCTCAATTTAAAGTCTCTGACCCATAACAAGGGCTAATATGTGTGGATGCTACTGAAAGATTGGATTCCTCATATTCTATTCATTATCTTTAAGTAGTTGCATAAAGGGGATTTAATTCAACATGCCAGCTAAAGCATCCTGTTCAGTGTTACCCCTTTCATTATTTTCCCCCAGCTATCCTAATCCTACTCATTACCCTGGTTACATTTTACCCGTGTATATAGAGCATTGTATTGTGACTGTAAGGATTCATCATATTTCTATAAATATCTCAGTGTCTCCCATTGATAGCGTCCACCTCCCAACCCAATGTGGGATGTGATGTAGGGATCTTTCCTTACAAGGGAAAGTTATTTGCAGGAACAGATCCCAAAGCACCTACACTTAAGGAATTATATGAACTTGGTGGAAATACCTATGGGACTAATTTCTGCTTGTGCTTAGTGAAAGGGACTACAGTAAAAAAAATAGCAAGCAATTTAACCTCTTGGGAGTGAAAATGGGAATTGGGGCAAATTCCTGTTAAGAGAACTCTTAAAAGTCTTGGGAACATAAAGTATCCTGTAGCAGAAGCTGTTGACAATGCCTAAATTTCTGTGTCAGATGGTTCAGAGAAGGGTTAAAGGGATCCAGAAAGTGGACATACTTGAATGTCTTTGAAGGTGAAAGACCACCAACGCATTATGTTCTGTGAGGCCTTCAGGGAACTCATGTGCTAAAGGCACCAGGGATGTGCTAGTGAAAGGAACCTAGCATCACTCAGTGTTCCAAACACAGCTGTCCTATTCCAGTCAGGGGTGGCTTTCACAGAGCCCAGCCCCAAATAGCCATAGGGATTATCTCATTTCCTCTCCTCATAAAGCAGCAGAGCCTAGGAGGTGGTGATTAGCTATGAGAGCAGGTGTGGGGGCTGAGAGAGAGCTGTAATTCACATTATAGTTGGCAAGATCTCACCTGCAGAAATCTGTGCACATGGCACCTCTTTGCCAAAACAGTTTGATAGGCTAGGAGGACCGCTGCTTTGACTGTATAGTCATGTCAAAAATTGAGAAAGCAGGAGATGAATGGTAGTTGTCACACTGAAGAACCCACAACTTTTCTTTTCAGGATCTGGAGTAGTTTTCATATCTGAGATCTCACCATTGAAGCACTGAAAGTGGAGCTGTAGCTCAAATGGTAGAGCGGCAGCCTCCAGCTAAAGAATTAGAAGACATAACCCAGGCCCTGAGTTCAAGCTTCACTACTGGCACTCAAACCCAAACCCCCCAAAACCCCCAAACACACACACACACAAAACATTGTAAAAGCAACTTTATTCATTCTGTGCATTTCCAAAAGTCTATCATTTGGATAATGAGAATAAAATAATATTTCGAAGAATCAATTTTAAAAGTACTCTAAGGAGATAAAATATGATAACTTCCTAATCAATTTGATCCAAATAAGGAGAAAAAAACAATAAACTTAGACATGGAAAAGGGAATATTGCAATAAATATTTATACAATATCCAGGGGATTCTGAGGGAATAATTTCAAAACTTGTAATTAAATATACTTGAAAACCTAGAAGAACTTCATGAAGATGCACTTGATCTACCAAAATTAGAAACTAGGGAATATAAACCACTTACAAAGATCCATAATAGAAGGGTTACATGATATTTGCCAGATAGATGGTGCATTAATTAATCCTTCTATTAATTACAATAAAAATATATGAAAAAAAAGATCCATAATAAACAGTGTGTTTGAAGTAGTCATAAGGAGTCTTTTAACAAAGAAAAGCCAAGACCAGATAGATCCATACCTGAAGCTCAGCAGACCTTTAAAGTGGAACTAATACTAGTATTCATAAAATAGACAGGGATAAAGTTTCTAAATGAACCTTATAAATCTACTATACTCTCCTTCCAAAACTGGATAAGAATGCAACAACATACAAAAGCTCTGCAGTTTAATGCAGTCCCAGTTATCCAGCCTTTCTGATTTGTTGTGATTCTTGGTCCTTATTAAGAAAGTTTCAACCTGTGCCAAGGAGGCCTAGTGTATCTCCTATTCCTTCTTGTAAAGTTTTCAGTGTGTCAGCTTTTACCTCCAGGTCTTTGATCCATTTGGAGTTAATTCTAGTGCAGGGTGACAAAGAAGGATCCAACTTTAGTTTTCTGCAGGGGCTTAACCAGTTCTGCCAGCACCACTTGTTGAAGAGGCTGTCTTTCTTCCATTCTATTTTTTTGGCTCCCTTGTCAAAGATTAGGTGGCCATAGGTCCATGGTTTAATATCTGGGTCCTCAGTTCTATTTCATTGGACTTTAGGCCTGTTCTTGTGCCAGCACCAAGATGTTTTGATGATTATAGCTCTGTAATAGAGTCTAAAGTTTGGAATTGAAATTCCTCCTGTGCTGTTCTTTCTGCTAAGAAGTATTTTGCTATACGGGGTCTTTTATTATTCCATATGAAATTTTGGATTGCCTCTTCTATTTCTTTAAAGAATGACATTAGGATATTGATGGGTATTGCGTTGGATTTGTAGATAGCCCTTGGCAAGACTGTCGTTTTCGCGATGTTGATTCTTCCAATCCAGGAGCATGGGAGGTTTTTCCATTTCCTCCGTTCTGCTTTAATTTCCTTTTTCAGGGTTTTAAAGTTTTCATCAAAAAGGTCCTTTACATTCTTGTTAAGGTAATTCCTAAGTACTTTATTTTCTTTGAAGCTATTGCAAAAGGAGTTGCTTTCCTGATTGTTGCCTCATTCCTCTTAATTGTTGGCGTAGAGGAAGGCGATTGATTTTTTTTAAGGTTAATTTTATACCCTGCTAACCTTCCAAAGTTTTGAACCAGCTCAAGGAGCTTGGGAGTGGAGTCTATAGGATTCTTTAAATACAGAATCATGTCATCTGCAAAGAGGGAAAGGACATAGCTAGTAAATTAATTAGGAAGCCTACAGAATGGAAGAAGATCTTCACCGACCACACAATGGATAAAGGCCTCTTACCTAAAATATATCAACAGCTCAAAAACTAATCTCCAAAGAAACAACCATCCCATTAAAAGATGGGCCAAAGACTTAAAGAAAGTCTTCTCTGAAGAAGAAACAAAAATGGCCTATAGACACATGAAGAAATGCTCAACATCTCTGGTCATAAAAGAAATGCAAACCAAAACAACTCTAAGATTCCACCTCACTCCAGTTAGAATGGCCAGGATCAAGAAAACTAATAACAACAGATGTTGGAGGGGATGGGGCCAGGAAGGATCACTACTACACTGCTGGTAGGAGTGCAAACTTGTTCAACTACTATGGAAAGCAGTAAGACTAAATATAGAGCTCTCCTATGACCCAGCAATTCCACTTCTAGGCATTTACCGAATTGTCCAGAAACAAGGTCAGACTAAATCCACTAGCACAACGATGTTTCATTGTAGCACTATTTACCATAGCAAAGATACCAACCCAGATGTCCCTCAGTTGATGAGTAGATCAACAAGATGTGGTATTTGTACACAATGGAATTCTATGCTGGTGTCAGAAAGAATGACATCACCCCATTTGTTAGGGAATGGAAAGACTTAGAAAAAATCATATTAAGTGAAGTAAGCCAGACTCAAAGGAACTTAGGTTCAATGGTTTCCCTCATTTGTCATAATCAGTAGAAACCTTGGGCTCTCCTAGCAGAGATTTGAATAGAGCAAAACCTAGATACATAAGGCCATATAGTAGGACACTAAATGAAAGGACCCCTAGGATATAGAAACAAAAGTCATATAATGAGTGATTGTTGTCCTTAACGTACTATGTTATCTCTCATCTCTTTTGCTATCCCTTGATTATCTCATATTGTTACAGTATCTTACTTTGTTATCTGATATGTTGGATGTATTTGTATTTGGTTATTTGAAATTGGATAGGGAAGGGGGGGAAACAAGATGAGGGGTGGGGGTGGGGGGTATGGAAATGGGGACCAAGACATGAGAAAGGGTATCAATGTATGTGAATTAATGTACCTTCTATCTGGCAAATATAATGTAACCCTTCTATTAATTACAATAAAATATATGGAAAAAAAGAATGCAACAACAACAGAGAGGGGGAAAGGGAGGGGAGAGAGGGAGAGGAAGAGAGAAAGGGAGAGGGAGGAGAGGGGCAGGGAGAGGGAGAGGGAGAGCGAGAAGGAGAGGGAGAGTGAGAAGGAGAGAGAATAACCTATTTGATGAACACTGATGAAATTTTCTCAGTAAAATTCAAACTGAATTTATCATGTAAAGATCAAACAACATGATCAAATTGGTTTTATTTCACAGATGCATGCATTCTTTAACATATGTAAATCAATGAACATAATTCAGCACTTAAGTAGAATCAAGGACAAAAATCTTTTGATAATCTCAATCAATAATCTCAGATGCAGGAAAAGCTTTTGACAAAATGCAACTTTTATGACAAAATATTTGAATTAATTATATAGAAGACAAATTTAACTAATAGGTTTGTTCAGCTAAAATTTCCCTAATTAAAATCAAGCATTTTAGTGGAAACTCCTATTTGTTTGATAAATGTATGTATATTCATGACACCACTAATAAAAAATCAAGGTATAGAACATTTCTGTTGCCTGGGACAACAATTATCTTATCCCTATACCCCATCTCCTGAGAATCACTTGATTTTTGTCTTTGTACTGTTGACTTCAGAATGTCACAATTGGAATCAAACAATATGCAATCTTTTGAGGCTGACTTTTTAAAAATCATTTTGTACAATGCATGAGCAATTCAGCTATGGCGTATTTATTACTATTTTAAAATTATGATTGGGATGATTTCTTTCATGGTAAAGTGAAACACATTTCATGTATTTGCCTGCTGAAGGACTTTATATGTTGCCTTTGTGATTATGAATTAAGCCACTGTAATATTTATTACCAGTTTTTCTGTGAACATGCTTTTATTTCTCTTAGATAAATACCTAGGAGTTGAATTGCAAGGTGGTATATAAAAGACATGTTTCGCCTCAGGAGAAATACTTAAAACATTTTCCAGAGTGGCTATTCCATTTCTGAATTCTCAATAGCAGTACATGTGTGTTCTAGTGGCTTTATATTTTTCTGCATATGGTGCTCTCAATTGTTTATTTGCCGGTCCTGGGGCTTAAACTCAGGGCCTGAGAACTGTCCTTGGGCTTTCTCAAGACTAGGGTTCCACCATATGAGCTACAGCACCACTTTTCAGCTTTTCTATGTATGTGGTACCAAGGAATTGAACCCAGGTCTTTGTGCATGCTAGGTAAGCACTCTAATCCTAGGCCAAACTCCCCGCCAGATGTATTTTTTTCCTATATTCATTTCCATCTGTTTTTCATCTTTGGTGAGGTGTTCAGATCTTTCATCCATGTTGAGAATGGAGATTTATTTTGTTTACTGTTGAATTTTAAGAATATTTTATGTAATTATATAGGTACAAAACGTATTTTAAAAATATTTCCACATGTGTTTTGCAGGTATTGTTTTCCTGGTCTTAGCTTGCCTTTTAATTCGTAACAGTTTCTTTTTTGCTTGTCAATAAGTTTATTGTCTTTTTGAAAAAGAATCTTCATAGAAAATCACTTGGTTTAACTTTCAGCAGCCCACTCCTGAGCTCTGAGGAAGCTTGCCTTCTTCTGAGCTACCCCATCTTTCTTCTGAGCAAGGGACATCTTGGGACGGTTCCACCTCTTCTTCTTCTTCACTTCTCTCTTGGGCTTCTTCACATAGACTGGGTTCTCTCTTATAGCAGCATGAGCCTTCTTGTACATCTCCTCCATCATGTCTGGAGTTACATTGTTCTTTATGTACTGGGAGAACTGCTTCTTGTACGAATCTTCATCCTCTTCCATTAGGTAACGCATATAATCTGCAACATTCTGACCCATGATGTGCTTCCGATGTACTTCTGCATTGAACTCCTTGCTCTCAGAATCATAGCCAGGGACAAGCCTCCATCCACAGCTCCCTTCAGGGCACCAAAGACTTTATTGCCAGGGGTAGTTCTGGCAAGGCCTGCATCCAAATAGCAGGTGAAGGCACCAGGTTTTCCAGCAATGCTCTCCACGTTGTATTCATCACCAGTCACCTCCACTTGGCCTTCGTAGATCCTGTCCATCCCAAACCTATTGAGAAGCCTGTGGGCCAGCAGCAGGCCAGTGCAATAAGTAGCCACATAATTGGTGAGGCCTACTTTCACACCGTACTTGGGTAATTAGTGCACATATGCTGCACACACGATCATGTCTCCTATGCGTGCATAAGCAATCTGACAAATAGTATCTCTGTTGGTTACACGAACTCTCATCCTGTATTTGGGTGTGTTGTACTTATTTTTGTCTTGGATCACCAAGCGTTTCCGAGCATAGTAGTCAGTTTTGCCCTCTTGACGTCTTCTAAATTTCACTTGGTATCTCTTAAAGTAGGCCTTATTCTTGACAACTTTAACAAACCCCATCCTGCAGATTAGAGATCCCCAGTTTTTTTTTTGTAAAGTAAAATTGCTTAAAATTTGATGACAGGAGTTGTATTAGAAATTGAATCAGGGCCTGGATCTTGTTAGGCAAGTATTTGAACATGAGCCACATTCCACACTCTGAATTGCTCAATTTTAATTAATTTGACTTATCTTTTTTTTTTCATGGATAATGGTTTTGGTGGCCTACCAAAAACTCATGGCCAGATCAAAAGTCACCTAAGGGTTGGTTGGGGTTGAGATGACAGGGGGAGGAAAGATGGAAGAAGTAATACTGATCGGATGCTTGATGTTTGTAAACTGATTTTCTGAATTGGAATGTCTCATTTCAGCTACTTAAGGTAAGAAAACAAATAAAATAAATTTAAAAGATTAAGTCACCTAGATTTCTTCCTATTTTATCTCCTGGAATCTTTATAGTTTTCTATTATACATTTAGGGCTGTGGTCCATTCTGAGTAACTTTCTGTAAAAAAGTTTATCATCTAAATTTATAAAAAATATTTTTTGTCTTTCTGTATCCAATGTTTCTACCATCATTTGTTAAAGATCAGCATGTGTGTGCTTTTGTTCGTATATGTTTGTGTGTGTGTGTGTGTGTGTGTGTGTGTGTGTGTGTGTCACACACCACACATATATACATGTGTTTCAGGTCTGCTTGGTCTATTAATCTGTTTGTTATTCTCGTGATAGCATATTGTCTCTCTTTCCTTTTTGGTGCCAATATTCAGGTTTCTTGATTTCTACCTATAGTATATATTATTGCTTTTCTTCAGCTTGCTTTACAGTTGTATTATTTTTGTCCTCTAATCTTTTAACATGAAATCTTGACTTACTGATATTAGTTCTTTTTAAAAATATTTTTACCCAATAATATAAATTTCCCCATAAGTACCGTTCTTGCTGCTTACACACATTTTGACATGTCATATATTTTTATATTTGTTTAGTTCTAAATCCTTTAGATTTCTCTTACGGTTTCTCCTGTGAACATGAGTTATTTAGAAGTTTAATGGTGAATTGCCATATACTTGGGATATTCCAACTACTTTCTATTATTGACTTCTTGTTTAATTCCATTACGATCTCAAAGCATATTTCATGTGATTTCTAATATTGTCTATTTGTTGCTTTAGTCTTATAGTTATGAATGTGGTTAGTCTTGGGGATTGTTCCATTTTAAATGTAAGAATGTGTGTGTGACTGCTATTGCATACAGCATTCTGTGTCAATTACATCCAGCAGAACAACAGTCTTACTGATTTTATATCTACTGGTGTATTAATTAATGGTAGAGGTATGTATGTTGAAGTCTATGACTGTAACTCTAGATTGAATTATTTCTCCACGGAGTTCTAACATTTGTCATATGCAT
>NW_028327805.1:0-73344 GCF_031878675.1 Megascapheus bottae | reverse complement strand
GGGTACCCGAATTCAACACAGTGACTACAGAGAATAAAACTAAAGGGAAAAAGAAGAAAAGAGGTAAAAGCAAAGAAAATGAAAGAACATCATACAGTACCTTAGAAGCAACAACACTGAAAAAACAAAACATAAAACCTTGGGCTGAAAATGAATCTTGCCTAGCATGTATGAAACCCTGGATTCCATTCCTCAGCACCACATAAACAAAAACTGGAAGTGCCACTGTGACTCAGCTGGTAGATTACTAACGTTCAGCACAGAGTGTCTCCAAGTGACAAAAATCTGTCACATTTAAGTCAGGCTTCAAAACTTTGCTAGGAACCAGTTACGTGATTTGGAAGAAAGTACAGTTTTCAAAAAATCACTAGGCAGGCGCTGGAGGGTCATAATTGTCATTCTACTAGCCAGGGAGAAGGTGATTCAAAGCCTTTGCAAGCAAAAAACGAAAACAAAAAAAACTGTAAGATTCTTCTCTCCACTTAGCCACCCAAAAACTAAGTGGAGTTGTGGCTAAAACTGGTACAGCATTAGCCTTGAGGAAAAAGAACTAAGAGACCTTGCCCAGGTCCAAAGTTCAAGCTCCCCACCAAGAAAGAAAAAAAAAGGAGTCCAGATACCTTAGTTTAAAAAGTATATCTGGATATCTTAGTAGATTTTTCTGATCTTTCCTCATTCATCTGATGGAACCACATAATCTTGATCCTGATCTGACTAAGAGCCTGCATTGTGCTTAATAAATTCATTCCACATATTCCAGTAGAATTTGGACAGCTAACAGCCACTTACCAATGCTTTATTCTACGTTTAGGCCAGTATGTCTTCATACCATCTACACAGTCAGCTATATCATCTTTCCAGAAGTATCATTGAGTGTAGAACACTCAGAACTAAAATAATTGCATAAAGATGTAATAAAACCCCTTGATTCATTAAGAAAATTTCTGTACCACTTAGAGCAAGTACATTAGTGGTATTTACTTCTAGCCTCTTTTTAAAAAAATTTATTAACATTGAATTTTACATCATATTTCAAATGTCATGTTTAACCAACAAGTATTCAAGAAGGGAATCGCTATACAATCACTGGCACATAGATTTTAGAATATAGTAAAAATTAAGCTGAGTCATTGTATGTCATAGATACAGATTAATCTATAATAAAACACATGTCTATAGAGTGTATAGTCTATCCTAGATTTTTATGTCTATGTAGTTATGTTTATATCTCCAAAATTATGTCCAGAACTTTGGGTATCAACTATTCAATCATCGCTCTATTACTGTTTGAAACTAATATCCATATATTCAGGATACCATGTACCTTTTGTTCCTTGGTCTTGACTTATCTCACTCAACAGGATTCACTCTAATTTCATCCACTACCCCAAAAATGCCATTATTATTTTTTTCTGTGCAGATCTTCTTTTTATGTATTTATTTTTATTGTAATTTATAGAAGGGTTACATTATATTCACCAGATAGAAGGTGCATTACTTCTCAAACTTTGATACCCCATGTAATGATATGGTCCCCATTTCCCTTCCCCTACCCCCTCTCATGTTCATTCCCTCCCTTCCCTATCTAATTTCAAATAACCAATAAGGCACATATGAAATATATCAGAAAACAAGGTGAAATATTGTAACAATATGATATAACCAAGGGATAGCAAAAGAGATAAGAGATCACATAGTTCATTAAGGACAACAATCACTCATTATATGAGTTTTGTTTCTTTATCTTGGAGGTCCTTACATTTAGTGTCATACTATTTGTCACGATGTCTCTAGATTTTGTTCTATTATAAATCTCTGGTAGCAGAGCCCAAGGTTTCTACTGAATTTGACAAATGAGGGAGACTCTTGGGCCTATGTTCCTTTGAGTTTGGCTTACTTCACTTAATATGATTTTTTTCCTTTTCATCCATTTCCCCGAGAATGCCATTATTTTATCTTGTCGGTTGGCTATGTATCATTACATTGTGTGGTGTGTGTGTGTGTGTGTGTGTGTGTGTGTGTGTGTGTGTGTGTGTGTGTGCGTGTATCACATTTTTTGTAGTAGGGCATCTGGTTGTTTCCATCATCCAGCCTCATTTTCTACAGATATTTTTATAGTCTCTTTTTTATTTTCAGGGTAATGTATAGAGGGGTTACGATTACATTTACAGGTATTGGACTGCATTACTTCTCACACATTTATTCCACTCCACATGTTTTTGTCCCCAGTTCCCTCTCCCCTCCCCTTCCCAATCATCTTGTTTCTCCCCTTCCCTTTCCTATTTGACATAAACAAATAAACATATATACAATATGACAGGGAAAAAATCAGATACAGTAACAATCTGACATTAACCAAAGGGCAAAATAAGAGATGAGAAATAACATAGTAGTTTAAGGACAAAAATCACACAAGATTAAGAGCAATCCTCTGCTAGGAGAGTCCTAGATGTGAACTAATTGTTACAAATGAGGGAAACCATTGAGCTTATGTTTCTTTGGGTCTGGCTTGCTTCACTTAATATGAATTTTTCCAAGTCTTTCCATTTCCTTACAAATGGGGCGATGTCTTTCCTTCTGATGGCAGCATAGCATTCCATTGTGTATAAGTACCACATCTTCTTGATTCAGTCATCTACTGAGTGGCATCTGGGTTGGTTTCATAGCTTTGCTATGGTAAAGAGTGCTGCAATGAGCATCATTGTGCTAGTGGATTTAGTATGTCCTTTTTTCTGGACAATTGGGTAGATGCCAAGTAGAGGATTTGCTGGATCATAGGGGAGCTCTATGTTCAGTCTTTTGAGGAACCACCACACTGCTTTCCCTAGTGGTTGAACGAGTTTACACTCACACCAACAGTGTAGGTGTGATCCCCCCTGGTCACTTCCCCACCAGCATCTCTTATTAGATTTTTTGATAATGGCCATTCTGACTGGAGTCAGGTGGAATCTCAAAGTTGTTTTGATTTTCATTTTCCTTATTGCTAGAGATATGGAGCATTTCTTCATGTGGCTAAAGCCCATTTTAATTTTTTCTTCAGAGAATACTCTTTTAAGTCTTTAGCCCACCTTTTAATAGGATGGTTGTTTCTTTGAAGATTTGTTTGGGAGAGATTCATTTTTTTCAGCTATAGATATATTTTAGATAACTACATATATTTTTGTAGAAAAAAGAATGGAAGCCATCATGCTGGCTCACAACTTAATTTCAGCTACTTAGGAGGCTCAGGACTTAGGATCACAGGTCAAAGCCAACCAGGGCCCTACAGTGTGTGAGATCAAACTCTGTGAACATACAATGACTGTAAGAGGAATCTCACTGCCTGGGAATGTAGCCTAATGGTAGAGTGCTCACCTAGAATGCATGAAGACCTAGGTTCTATTCACCGGTACCGCATACTCAGAAAAAAAGCTAGAAGTGGCGCTGTGTCTCAAGAGGCAGAGCACTCACCTTGGGCAAGCGAGTCCAATGAAAATGTCTAGGCCCTGAGTCCAAGCCGTAGGACTGGCAAAAAGAAAAAAAAAGAGCAATCTTACTTAAGTAACAAGGAATGTACCCTATATTTATATAGACTGAAAAATTCATTAAGAAATTAGAAAATATATATAAAGTGCATAATTTCTTTTGTGTGTTGGCACTGGGTCTTCAACTGAGTGGTTCAGCTCTATCCCTGACCTTTTCTCTTCAAGGCTAGCACTGTACCAATGCAGCCCCAAATCAACTATCTTCAATTGAGATATAAGCGATGAATATTTCAGGGTGCTTCATGAAAAACATTTTTATAAATTGAAACTTTCAACACAGTCTTATTTTAGTATGAATGTTGAGATGGGAAGAGACAGAAAAAGTGAAATATTTCCTGATCCCCATAGGGAAGAGACTTAGCAGAACCACTGTGGTCTGCAGGCTTCTTTGTGAGTTTTGTTTGCTTGTTTGATTTTTGTCAATTGTGGGGCTTGAACTCTGGGCCTGGGCACTGTCCCTGAGCTCTTCAGCTCAAGCCTAGTGCTTTAATCTGTGAGCCACAGTGCCAGTTCTGGTTTTTCTGGCAGTTAACTGGGTACTTTGGCTGGCTTTAAACTTTGATTCTCAGATCTTAGCCTCCTGAGTAGCTAAGATTATAGGTGTGAGGTACCATCACCAGGCTGCTGCTCTGTTACTATGCAGGTTCTGGATCAAGAACTTCAAGTTCTTACTTCAATTTTTTCTTCTCTTGCCTGATACTCTGCCATTTGAATGAAGCCCCAGTTCCTGGTCTTTGTTGGTTAATGAGAGATATTATGATTTTCTAATATTCAGAGCAATGATTATAAAACCCAGCATTTTACTTACTTGAATAAATTAAGAGACAGGACCTAGTGAGATGGAAAACAAAATGTTTTTTCAAGTTGCTATCCTGTTCTAATGCATAAGTCTGGCTATTTTGCTTACACACAAATATGTATTTTACCAATTTCTACTCTATTTTTGCTTAAAACCACCACTGCCATTTCATAGATTTTGTTGTTGTTCTTTGCGGTGCTTGAACTCTGTGCATGGGCTGTTCCTTAGATCTTCAGTTCAATGCCAGTGCTCTACTACTTTTGATTTGGCCAGTCCTGGGCTTGAACTCAGGGACTGAGCACTGTCCTTATATTTTCTCAAGGCTAGGGCTCTACCACTTCAGCCTCAGCACCACTTCCAGCATTTTTCTATGTATGTGATATTGAGGAACTGAACCCAGGTCTTCGTGCATGCTAGGCAAGCACTCTACCACTAGGCCAAACTCCCAGCCCAAAATTATTCATCATTACTATTAGCTATCTTCTTTTTTTTATTATTGATTCGTCATGTTGCTTGGACTTTGGGCCTGGACTGTCCCTGAGCTCTTCAGCTCAAGTCTAGCACTCTTATTCTACAACTCCATTTTTGGTTTCTGGTAGTTAATTGGTGATGTAAGTCTCACAAACATATGTGTCCAGGCTGGCTTTGGGCTTTGAACCAAGATCCTCCAATCTCAGCCTCCATAGTAGGTAGAATTACACGCTTCAGCCAGCAGTGCCTGACTGTTTGATGTCTGTGTCTCTGTCTCTCTGTCTGCCTGTCTCTCTCTCTGTCTCTCTGTCTCTCTGTCTCTCTCTGTCTCTCTCTCTCTCTCTCTCTCTCTCTCTCTCTCTCTCTCTCTCTCTCTCTCTCTCTCTCTCTCTCTTTTGGTTGTAAGACTTTAATTGTGCACCTGGGCAGTGTCCCTGGGCTCTTCAGCTCAAGGCTACAACCTTAAACACCTTGAGCCACAGTGTCACTTCTGGTTTTCTGGTGCTTAAGTGGAAGTAACAGTTTCATGGACTTTAGTGTCTGGCCTGGCTTTGAACTCTGATCCTCAGAACCCAACCTTCCAAGGTCATTTCCAGCTTTTTTTTGGTGTAAATGGTACAAAGTAATTGAACACAGGGCGTTGTGCATACTAGGCAAGCAAACTACCACTAGTGTGCACTCCAGCCTTAGATAAGGGCTTTCTTTTTCTTTTTTTCAGACATGGGGCTTGAACTCTGGGCCTGGATGTTTACCTTAAGCTCTTCAGCTCAAGGCAAGAGCTCTACCACTTGGGGCACATTGTCATTTTGAATTTTCTGGATTATTTGGAAATAAGATTCTCACAGATTTTTATGCCTGGGCCGTCTTTGAACCTCGATCCTCCAGGGTAGCTAGGATTACCAGGGTGAGCCACCAGTCACGGGCATTAAATTATTATTTTTTTGCATGTCCTATGGCTTCAACTCATGGCCAGAGCACTGTCCTAGGGCTTGCTCAAGGATAGCACTTTACTTCAGCCAGCCAACTCCCGGTCCAAATAGGCCACTCTTGAAGCTAGAATTACAGAGATCTGCCATAATACTGGCATGTTGTTATCTAAGTATATAATTTTTCTTCTATTTTTGATGGCTTTTCCTTAGTGTACATATTTCCTACATATTTTATGGAAAACTTCCTTCCCACTGGGGCCATAAGTTAAGCCTAGTGGAAGAGTTCTTGCCGAGCATGAATGAAGACCCAAGTTCAATTCCTCAGCACAACATAGATAAAAAAAATAAAAGGGGTGCTGTGGCACATGTGATAGAACTTGCGCCTTAAGAATAAACAAAAACAAAAACAAGGATCGTGCTCAGGTCCTGAGTCTAAGCCCAGTACTGGCAAAAAAAAATTCTGCCCAAAGTAGACATTTAAACTTATTGTACTTTTCAAAAAATTTGTTGTCAAGGTGATATACAAAGAGATTGCTGTTACATATGTAATGAGTACATTTCTTGTAAACACTGTTACCCCCTCCCCCGTTTCTCTTTCCATTGCCCCAAGTCATAAATTTCATTTACAACAAATATATATGTATTTTCATTCCTGAAAAAAATAGTTTAAAAAGTGTTCAAATAAATGATGTAGGTTGATATATTTATCAAAATGGATTACTTGAACTCTAAAATAAACATTCTAGGTAATTTTTCTCATAAAATTGTAGTAATGCTATATAACTAATAAAAAAGGAATTTTAGTTATTAATTTCTTATGTTTTACCTTTAACATTATTACACTAAGCATACTGTTTATGGTATTAATACAGACAGCATGAAATATGATTATGTAAAAAAATTAAATGATTAAAAATAGTAAGGTTGGGGGCCAGTAGTTTGGCTTGGTGGCACACACCCTGGACCGGCAAAAAAGAAGTAGGGTTAGATAAAACAGATTTATTTCCAAATGTGTGGAAAATGGTATGATTTCTTGTTTGTCTAGTCCTGGGGCTTGAACTGAGGGACCAGGAACTGTCCTTGGCCACATTTGTTCAAGGGTGGCACTCTGACACCTGAGCCACAGTGCCCCATCTGCTTTTTCTGTGTATGCAGTGCCGAGGAATTGAATCAAGGTCTTCTTGTATACTAGGCGAGCACTCTACACCAAGGCCACATTCAAAGCCAAAGTAGATTTTTGATGCTATTGTGGAGTTTTAATTTTCTTAAATATTTGTACAAAGCACAATGGATATATAAACAGACTTGAACTCACAGAACAGAGTCCCACATAATATTACAGTTACTCTGGCACTTCTCCCCATTGACAAAACACATTTCCAGGCATCTGCTCTGTCCTTAAGCTTTGGTAGCTGACTTGTGTTTCCATTGAGGCCTGGCCTGGATTCCTGGTGATTCCATGCATTTCATAGTTCCCTGTATATCCAGTAAGGTTGTCTTCTATGGGACCAGACCTGTCTGGTTTTTGGCCCACCCAGGACCTATGTGTCTGAGGTCTCACATTATAAGTGGAAAATAAAACACAGTATAATAAGCACTGAAGAACTGCACACCATAATATTAACAATGAGAGTTTAATAGTTAGCAAAGTAAATACAATGAATACTTGACAAGAATCATGAGAGCAAGATAAAGAGGTGTCTTTTTAGGAAGGGGACAGGGAAGCTCTAAATCCAGACTGGCCTCCAAGTTGCCTTCAGACATTAATTCTACTTCAGAGTCTTCAGAAGGGTCTCCTTCCTCATGAGAAACAGAATGTCCTTCCTGAGTTAAGAGGGGGATGGATTCTGGTTTGTCGAATGGAGATTGAGTCTCTTTTAGTGAGATGGATGGGTCTGGATATTCTGTGAGGATGGATTCATTTTCCTCCAATGAATCCAGTATTGAGAGTACACTTGCTGCTTCCCATGGGGACATTTTCCATGAGCCCAGCGTGTGCCCCTTCAGCTTGCACAATAAGTGGAATGTTACTCTGACTCAGATGGACTGACTCTGGGTGGAGTGTGAAAGGAAACGGAAGGAAATCTGGCTGCTCTTTTTCTTCCTCCATAGTATCTGCAGGTTCAACTGTGTCACACATGGGGTTCAGAGCACAAGGTATATCCACAGGACTCTAAACCTGTTTGGTAATTTCTACAGAAGGCCCATGCTTTCTGGAGTGCAGTGATGATTCTCAGTCTCCATCAGTCACCAGCTCCATTGGTGGGTATTTCATCCGGAGTTCAGGATAAGCTCTTCCACGATGACCCAGACCTAAGAATGGAAATAGGTACAGAGTGGACAGAGTGGACTCTGAAAGTTGAAGTGTCACTCAACTTCCATGAGGATCTAATGGAGGAACCTGTAGAACTGGAGTTTGGACTGAACACTGAGGAGGTGTAGGGTCTTTCTAATGAGTGCTAATTCCCGAGTCCTTTCAGAGGACAGACATTACCTGGCTGACACCACCCATAAAGGGCATTTTGCCAAGCTCTGTAGAAGTAAGGGCCAACCAATATCTAGACCACATGGGCTTCCTACTCACAGGCTCTGAGGCACCCACACCAGGACTTCTACTTTTTCTTGGTCTTACTGGTTGCACATTCCTCCAGCTGGTCAAAAAGTATGTGTTTAGAAGAGCAGGTCCAAAGCCGGCATGTGGAGCCTCATATAGAGCTTGAGTTGTGTCAGGGTGTGGCAGTTCTTGAACTCGTAGAAATCACTCGGGTAGAAGTCCATTCACATCGTATAGATGGAACACATGATGCTGTGGGCACATTCGGTATAAGGAAAGTGAGAGCCTTCTCTCTCCATCCTGAGCCTTCTACAAAAGCCCCTTTCTTGCAGGACTCTAATGCTGTGGCTGTCCTGCAGAGATGTGCACTTATCTGCTGGGAGGGGGGTAAGAGACACTCGAGAACAGGATGACTTTTACACCCCACTTCCAGAAGCTTCTGAGAGAGGCCTCTATGAATCTGTCCAAAGTAAACACACCTTAAATTAACTAAGTAAATGCTCTAAATAAATCAATAGGTGAATGCTCTAATTAAAGAACTAAATGCTAATTCCTCTAATCTTAGCCACCCAGCAGGCTGAGCTGTGAAGGTCACAGTGGAAAGCCAGTCTATTCAGTAAAAGTCTAAAGGCACTTGTCTTCAATTAGGCAGCAAAAAGCCAGAACTTGACCTATGACTCAAATGGTACAGTGCTAATTTTTGAACACCAAAGGGATGGCATTTAGACCTGGGTTCAGGTTCAAGTGGTAGCACTGGACCACACACCAAAATGTAAATGCTTTCAGGTTCTAACAGGCAAAGCTATCACAATCCCTCCCTGATGGCTCAAAAGTGATCCAGCCCCCAGCTTTTCCTCTGACTCCAGTATTTCACAGGTCTCCGCCATTAGTACTGACACCTCATTTCTTACTGGGAAATGGGATTTCCTAGGATGTCACCTAGGTGAGGGCTGCAGTTGGGAGCCACTTCCTCATGCCTGAAATCCAACTTCTCAGTAAGCACACTGTTGAGACTCCAGTAGCTTGTGAGGGAAATGAAATGGCATGGTGTCCCAGTCATAATAAAGTAGTTTGCGCACTTGTATCATGCTTAGCTCCCCTGTGAACACCCCAGTGAACCAAACAGGCTCAGAGAGGAGCCAAGTATTCCAATGCTTGGCCAGGAGGGGTGAGCAAACCTGGGTTTGGAGGGGGAACACTCACTTTTTCAAGAGAATTTCCAGCAACTACTACATTGTCCTCCACTATTTGAAATTGTGCAGAAAGTTTCCCACATAAAAGAGATCACCTTTCTGGTAGGCAGGGATCAGCTTTGTCAGCAGCATCTCCAACAGGCCTTCCTCCAGGATCCATAGGTTACAAGGCTCATTCAGAGTCTGAGCTGACTTACCATCACACTATGTTGGCAAAACAGTGGATATTTCAAACGTAGGAATGGGACCACACTTCACACAGAGGAACTGGAATAGAGTAGATTGGAAATGACACACTCTAATCTCAGTAGAGAAACTTGAAAGCACACAAGAAGGTTGTAGTGTGTGGGCAGGATGATGGGTTCAAATAGGTTTCCTCTCAATATACCTCATCTGAGTTGCCCTGGAGTTTCCTGGCTTTCTTCCTAGAGAAATGCCTGATATACTGGAATTTTGGCTTGGCACTGATCCAGCATCTACTTCTTCAAGTGAGACATCCATATCTCTCATGCCTGAGATCCGAGCCTCCTGACCTTTGGCAACAGCACAGCAACATCTTTCTGGTTCCGGAGCCACAGGCCAAGGGAGCTGGCTTGAGCTGGTTGTCACATACAGTGTCTTGGTTACCAGGTTTCCATATTCTGTTCCATTGTGAGGAAGGTAGGGTCACCTTTCAAGGCCCAATGACCAAAGCTCCTTGCTCACAGAAGACCTCCCCAAAGACATACTGGAGGCTGAATCTCCCTTCCCACCTCACATATGGATGTAGTAAACAGCACACCTTTTTGTTCAAATCCCAAGTCATTAACTAGGCGTAAGTGCTAGCCTGGTCTCAGACTCAAGGAGCCTTTCTTAGGTAAGATCAAAACTTAACTGTCACTATTCCCCTTACCCTTCACAAGACATTTTGCTTCACAGTGCCTTCTCAGCTTGCATTCTGCCTCTTGCACATTTTTTTGCCAGTCCTGGGACTTGATCTCAGAGCCTGACCATTGTTCTTAGGCTTTCTTTAGGCTATAGCTGTCCCACCAAGCCACAGCACCACTTCCAGCGTTTTCTATGTATATGGTACTGCAGAATCAAACCGGAGTCTTTTTGTGTGGTAGCCCAGCACTCTACAAATAGATGAAACACCCAGGCCATCTTGCACATATTTTTCACCTCAATCTCCTAGGAGGTTGTTAGGTTTCTGTATCCTAATTTATTTTTCTTCCTGATGAATATCTGTGCTGTCATCTGTAAAAATGCAAGTGGGAAAATCACAGAAGCATTGGTGACATAAAAAAAAAACTCTTACAGACATAGATAAGTGTTCATTCTTTGTAGGAGAAAGGATATTTTGATATGATGATGATGACTATTTATAAATACTTTATCGGGGTTTAGAGTTTGGCCCAGTGGTAGAGTGCTTGCCTAGCATCCATGAAGATCTAGGTTTGAGTCCTTAATATCACACAGATATAAAAATCCATATGGCAATGTGGCTCAAGTGGCAGAGGGCTAGACTTGGGAAAAGCCAAGAGCAGTGCTCAGGCCCTGAGTTCAAGCCCCAGGAATGGCAGAAAAAACAAAAGAAAAGAAAAGAAAAGAAATGTGCTTTTTACAAGTTATTCACTCACAGCATTTGCCTCTGAATTCTTCGCTTCTGCATCTTGTGACTTATCCCTTTCCCTCAATGTAGACAAGAAAAACAGATTTTATTACTTGCTATCCTGTTGTCCAATCTTTGGATATTAATTCAAAATACAATATTGCCTGAGATATTGTGTGTGTGCATGTGTGTGTGTATCTGCCAATGTGTGCATGCACACATGTGTACAGGGTTTAGGGCTTACTCATAGGGCCTGTGTGATAACCCTCAGCATCTTTTCCTCAAAGGTACTGGTCTTTCACTTGTAGTTTATTATAGCTAATTGCAGTTGTGAGATTTACTCATTTTTCTTGCCCTGTGCATTGGAACCCAGTGCTGGGTTCTCATATTGTTAATTGTAGCTATAGAGAAGCCTGAGGTCTGGGGATCCTCGTTAGAATCCAGCCCCTGAAAGAAAGTCACTGATAGAAATCTTTATCTTCAGTTAAGCACGAATAAATAAGGCAAAAGTGGAACTGTGGCTCAGTTCCTCTTGTACCAGCCATGAGAAAATTAGTAATTGGCAGCACCTGGTCCCTGAGAGAAATCCTTAGCACTGGTTCAAAAAAAGAAAGAAAATAATGAAAAAAATTAAAACTTGCTGAGGAATCCATAAGGATAAACGTGCCTGTGAATAATCTTGTCATTTCAGATTCCCTCAAGAGCTTATGTCTCTCTATATTTTTTTCAAGTTTTTTTTAAAGATATTTACATATTTTCTATCTTTCTTAAACAGAGATAGCCATCCACAAAACACAAACACAAACTCTCACACAGTATACCACCCACCCATAAGTGTCTGGCTATGTATATATGTATAGTCATATGTATTGATCTGTCTCTCTATACTAATATATAAATGCATAAACATATGTATTTAGACAAACAGGAAACATACATAGATAGGTCTCAGGCATTTCCAGATTTTGTGCAAGTCTTCTGAGTGCAACTTACCATTGTATTGTTTGTCAAGATAGAGTCCCTCTAACTTTTGGCCAGCTTCTTGTCCTTTGACACTTTTTTCTGCCAGTCCTCGGTTTTGAACGCTAGGCCTGGATGCTGTCACTGAGCTTGAGCTTCTTGCATTCAGTAGTTTATTGCAGATAAGAGTCTCATGGAGTTTCTGTCCTGGGCTGGCTTTGAATTGTGATCCTCAGATCTCAAACTCCTGAGTAGCTAGGATGACAGTCTTGAGCTACCAGTACCTGGTTCCTTTGCCTATTTTACCCTTTTTTTGGCCCCACCACAGCCATGGTATCTACCTTCCTATGTTCTCTCAACCTGCCCCCAGACAGGGGTCTGACAGATGCTTTCCACCCACTTATTCATGTCCTCCTCTGTATTGGATGACAGCTAAGACATGCACTCACTTGTCTGGATGCCAAACACAAAGCCATGTGATTGTTTCTCAGTCTGGAACATCCTATCAGATTTATAGCACCACAGAGGGTCAGGTTGATGCTCCTCCAGGGCTTCTTAAATTGTTCTCATATTAATCCACAACACGTTTGCCATCACTTGTCCAGCTAATTCATGGACTAAACCAGCATTCCATACAAACTTAGATCCCAATACCATGAGGACACTCAAGGGTGCATTAGGAGTGTGACCTGCAGGTGGATGTGAGCCTGTCTAAGTTGGAGGGGATTTCTCCACCACAGGAAATGGAATACAAATTTAGAATCTGCTTTCATGAGGTGACAATCTCTGGCAGATGTTCTTATCAAATGTGGCACTGCATACTTCCAGCTTAAAACATGGGTTGATGACCCAGCATAACAGAGAATGTATTCACCCCGGCCCAACACATAGGCTGGGACCCTGAACTTTCAGGTAGCATTTGGCTTTGAAGGTCATGAGATCTTAGTCTACAAATGATGATCCCCCTCCCTTGAGGCATAGCAAACGGAGCCAAAGTGCAACCCAGTTAAGCACCAGATCAAGCTTCCCTTCTTCAGTAGGGTATGGTTTGAAAACTGTGCATAGCTTCTGTTTGAAGCCAGTACAGAAAGGAAAGTCCATGAAATTCTCATTTCCAGTTAACTGCCAAGAAAAAGCCAAAGATAGAGATGAAGATCAAGAGAGCTAGAGAGCCATCTGAAAAGAATGGTTACACCCTGCAACATCCTCATTATCTGATCTTGAAAACATCTCTGCGTGCATCCCAGCATGCAGCGAGCATCTGGGGGTGACAGTGACCCCTGCGCCCATTGGCAATTTGCACTGTCTCTGACATCTGTAATGTGAACCTCATTCTGTTGGGTTTGTGAAGTGGTGTCAACCCTGCAGAAGGAACCAACTGTGCCCTAACTCCCACTGTCCCCTGGGGCCCCTAGCATTCCCCCATCTGCACCCCTCCTGTGGCTTCTGATCCTAGGGAGCCCTCCTGCCCTGTCCAACACTCACATGAAGTGCATATTTCTTCTCCTGGGGCAACTTCTCCACAGAGAGTACATGACATGCCCACTCTCCAGGCACGGGGAGATCCTGCCAAAGTAGCAAATCAGTGATAAGGACATAAAGTGATGAATAGAATTTTAGATCCTGATGGTAGACAGTCTGCAAAATCCAAGGGAGAATGGAATTGGAGGGGACCAGGGATCAGGATGTGGGCATGGAGCTTCCCTGCCAAGGGGGTGGGGGAAGTCACAGGCTGGGGGATGCACAGGATGATCCATGGGCCCTGTGCAGCTACTGGGTCACCCCCTTCTGCATCTCAGCCTTTGGCTTTGAGCTCTGTGATCGTCAAGATGTGCACAGTCTGTACTCTGGCTGGCAGAAGAAAGGACCCTGGGAAGACAATTGTAGACCCTTTGTGAGTGTAGGAAGGGGTAGGCTGGACACCCAGTCCAAGAGGAGCTAAAACTGGAGTCGAGGGGTGTGCAAGGAGTGGGTGTGAGAGTTGTGGGCAGTCACAGTCACGGCAGAGGTGGCTCTGTCTGTGGGGTGAGTGCCTCCCTGCAGGCACAGCACTGGACATATCAGAGATCCACATGAAAAGGAAAAGCTGGAAATGGCACTATGGTTCAAATGGTAGAGCATCAACCTTGAGCAAAAGAGCTCAGGGACAGTACCCAGGACCTGAGTTCAAGCCTCATGACTGTAAAAGAAAAAGAACCAGGACTATGAGAGGGAACCTGGTACTCTCTTGGTCTAATCAGACACAAGAAGAGGCCAGGATAGGCTGTGGAAAAACACAGAGAATATCTTCCCCCAGCTCATCCTGTCCTGCATGCAGGGACAGCCATGTAACCAGGGCTACGGTGAGATCATCTTCACCCTTGTGCTGCCATCTGAATTGTAGGCCTCTGTCCTGGCATGGGGTGTCCTGATGGCTGAGCAGGTGCCCTAACCCTAGATGGAGAGCAGCCACTGACTGTGGTATCGAAGGAGAGATCTGTTCCATAGCTATCAGGCCACCCAGCATGGGAGCCATAACCACCCCTCACCCAGGTAGAGGCCAATGGTTCTCCAGGTGCTACTAACATTGCCCCACCCCTAGCTCTGGGTACACGTGACATTCCCTCCACAAGGAGCAGGACTAAGTGAAGGATCAGAAAGCTGCCTATGCGCTTCAGATGATGGCCAGGCTGGCACTACAGATGGCCTCAATCTGTCACCACCTTCCCCTGCCTCCATCATTCCTCCATCATGCCTCTCTACCTCCCACCCATTAACCTTGGAAACCAATGAACTGGGCTCATATCATTCCTCTCATCTCTTCACCCACCTTGCCATGCGTCCATCCCTCTGTCACTTCCACCCCACACACATCCCACCACCAGCCACCCTGTAGCTTATGAGGATCCCAGAGGAAGCTCTTGGTGAAGGGCTTGTGACCACAAAACAGTTACTGTCACCCGCTCCGGCCTGATCCACCACAGAATAAGAACAGCCAAGCAGGCACACACTGCAGCAGAGTTGCTCTGCTGCCACTCTGATTTCTTCATGGCCAGGACTTGGCTCTCCTCAGCCTCTCAGCTCAGTAACCAGAACATTGTGCTTTCACAGAGCCATGGCTTCCAGTCTCCATGGACACAATGACATCAAGGTGATGCCAACTTCCCCATCTCTATATACTTCTAACTATGGGATGGGAGCTGAGGTTCTCTTCTGTGACTCCATCCGCTAAGAGGCTCATGCAGATTTCTATCCTTTGCTCATCATGGTGACTCTTTGGTTAACAAGTCACTGCTGGGCTTCCAGTTCACCACATATAGAACCCATACTCCAACACTTTTCTTACAAGGACTGATGACTTTTAAATATTCTCTAGTTTTAAATTTCTAGTTCCTTCTCTTTTTCATTTATATATTTCCCTTCCTCACATACTTCTCTTTTTTTACCTTCCTTCTTTCATTCCTGGCCTTGAACTCAAAACCTGGAGCTTTCTCTTAGCTTTTCTTTGCTCAAGGTAGCACTCTAGCTCTTGAGCCACAGCTCTACTTCAATCTTTGTTCTTGCTCTAAACTGGGAGTAAGAGTCTCATGCATTTTTCCCTTTGCTGGGTTGGTTTTAAACCACAATACTAAGATCAGGATCCTGAATATGCCTCTGATTACAGGTATTATCTAATCAAAACAAATTCCTGATTTCTTTTTTAGACATAATTAGTTCTTTCAGGTGAGCCACCAGCCACTCATGCAAGAGCATTGCAGGATCCCAGCATTCATCTTGTTTCCAGTCTTATTCCATCCATCTCACAATGGCCATCTAAAACACCCTGCTGCATGCCTGAAGTCGCAAGGAACGTTCTCAACGCCATGAGAAGCCCCCTTAAGCTCTGCCTCAGACATGCCCAGCCCCCATCCCACTTCCACATGAGCATTTGTTTAGGAGAAATTTCCTGAGTACATCATCATCTTTTCCTCACCATTCAAATTTCATCTTTGGAGTCATTTCTCCCAGACAAAGAGGAACATGATCCATGGTTTGATAGCAGCTCCAGCTTCATAGTCCCAGCCACCAACACCCCCCATTACCCTGCCAGACACCTGAATTCAAGAACAATGTTTTCACTACCCCTGACTCTTATCAAATGTTTTAACTTATACAGTGCATTAAAATAATTTTACTAAATGGAATAAACACATGGCATCAAGCTTCAGAATCTTTGCACCTGAACTTTTAGTGAATCACAGACACACCAGCATTTCTGTAGGCAACAGAAATCTTAGCTTTGAGATTTCAGCATTGCTGGTATCCAAGTTTGGATGTGCTAACACTGCCCTTAATGGGGCACTTCAATCACACAATCCCACAACAATCAATATCATTTGACATTCACTGGTAGGTGGTGCTAGGAAAAAGACTGATGTGCCAACTCCATGCTGGCTTGACCTATGCCATCTTCAAACCTGGAGCAATTGGGGCTCCTCTCTCCATGACACCTTTTGTGTACTACCCCAGGAGGACCTTTACCTTGAGAGAAAATTATGAAGACTATCTCTACCAGCAAAGATTCCAGTGAGATGTGCCTACATGGATAAAGCTAAAATCTCACTAAAGTGAGGTTGTTGGCAGTGCTGGAGCCTGAACTCAGGGCCTGGGCACTAAGCATTTGTACTCAAGACTAGCCCTTTACCACTTGAGCACAAACTCCATTCCCAGCAGTTTTTATTTTTGGTAGTAAGAATCTATCAGACTTTCCTGTTCTAGGTGACTTGGAACTTCCATACTCAGATCTCAGTCTCCTGACCAGCCTGGATTAAAAGTGTGGATCAGCCATGCGCTACACCTGAGGACTTCTGCCAGCACATTTTTTCCCAAAAATTGGAAGAGGAAGTTGAGGGAGGGTTGGGCTCATCCTGCCCTGCATATGAAGGAGAGCATCAGCGCCTGAACTTCATTCCCTGTTGTAGGCTGCTGGAGGAAAAGGAAGCAAATAGGCACAGGCTGGCAGCTGAAACCACAGAACAACTTGTGACCAAGACTCCCACAGCAGACCTCAGAATCGATGACAGAGTTGGATCTACCCAGTAACAGAGGCAGTGGTGACACCTGAAACTGCGCGTTTGAGCCTTTGCTGCTAGTAAACAGGGCCACCTATGTCTCAATGAGAAAGGTGAGATTTTGGTGGAGAAGGTGAGATTAAACATTATGTATCATGCAAGAAGACAGACTATAAGGGGTCTTTTATTATTCCAAGTGAAATTTTGGATTTCCTCTTCTGTTTCTTTAAAGAATGACATTGGGATATTGATTGAAGATTGCCATTTTTACAATATTACTTCTTCCAAACCAGGAGCATAGGTTTTTGCATTTCCTGAGTTCTGCGATAATTTCCTTCTCCAGGTTTTATAGTTCCATCAAAAAGGTGCTTTACATTGTAAGTTAATTCCTAGGTATTTTATTTTCTTTGATAGCAAAATGAGTTGCTATCCTGATTCTTGCCTCATTCCTCTCGTTTGTTGGCATATAAGAAGGCAGTAGACATTGAGGGTTTATTTTATACCCTGCTACCTTACTAAAGTTTTATATCAGCTCAAGCAGCTTCGGAGTAGAGTCTATAGGGTTCTTAAATACAGAATCATGTCATCTGTAAGGAGAGAAAGTTTCAGTTCCTCTTTCCCTTTTCCTCCTCACTCCAGTTAGAATGGCCAAGATCCAGAAATCTAATAACGTATGCTGGAGGGGATGTGGCCAGGAGGGATCACTACTACACTGTGGTGGGATTGCAAACTCGTTCAACCACTATGGAAAGCACTATGGCAGTATCCCAAAAAGACTAAACATAGAGCTCCCCTGTGATCCAGCAATTTCACTACTTGCCAATCGTCCAGATAGGACATACTAAATTCACTAGAACAATAACATTTATCACAGCACTATTTACTATAGCAAAGGTATGGAACCAACCCAGATGCCCGTCAGTTGATGAGTAGATCAAATATGGTATTTTTACACAATGGAATTCTGTGCTTCTGTCAGAAAGAATGACATAGATGAATCTGTAAAGAAATAGAAACACTGTAAAGTTTAGAAATTAGTTTCTGTCTCCTTCTCTCTCTCCTTCTCTCTCTCTGTAAAATTTAGAAGTTCCTGTTTTTCTCTCTTTCTCTCTCTTTTCTATCTTTCTCTCTCTTTCTCTCTCTCTTTCTCTCTCTCTCTCTCTCTCTCTCTCTCTCTCTCTCTCTCTCTCTCTCTCTCTCTCTCTCTCTCTGTCTCTCTCTCTCTCTGTCTCTTTCCAATCCTTAGGCTTGAACTCAGGGCCTGAGCTACTTTTGCTCAAGGTTAGCACTCTACCATTTGAACCACAGTGCTGCTTCTGGCTTGCTCTTTTCACGTAGTATTGAGGAATCTAACCCAGGCCTTCATCCTTGATAGGTTAGCACTCTACCACTAAGCCACACAGTCAGCTTTTAGAGGTTTCTGACAAAGGTTTTCCTACATGCTATTATTTCTTCTGTGAGTGCTCTTAATGCTTGCTGAAGGTTGACTTTGTTTAGAAGACTTACCCTAATGCTCCCATATACAGAGATTCTATATATAGCTAAACGTTTTTCATTACTCAGAATTTCTCTATTGTGTATGTTCTGAAATGTACTGAAGACTGACTTTACCTTCCATTTGAAAGACTTTCCGCATTCACTACATGCATAAGTTTTCTCTCATGTGTGTGTTCTATTATGCCCATCAAGATATGACTTCCACTTGAAGGTCTTTCCACATTTGTTGCACACATAAGGTTTCTCTCCTGTGTGTGTTCTTTGATGCAATTTGAGGGAAGATTTCTGTCGGAAAGACTTTACACATTGGTTACATTCATAAGGTTTCACTCCTGTGTGTATTCTCTGATGAACACGAAGTTTTCCCTTCCCTTGGAAAGACTTTCCACATCCATTACACTTATAAGATTTCTCTCCTGTGTGTGTTATTTGATGAACTCGAAGGTGTATCTTCTGGGTGATAGACTTTTCACATTTGTTACATTCATAAGGTTTCTCTTCTGTGTGTCTTCTCTGGTGCAAAGTGAGGTATGATTTCAGTCTAAAAGTCTTCCCACATTTATCCCATTCATAAGATTTCTCTTCTGTGTGAGATCTCTGATGTGTGCTGAGAGCTGAATTCTGGGCAGAAATTTCATTACGTTCCTCATATTCATAAGGTTTGTCTTCTCTTGGAGATCGAGGTTGGAGCGTCAGGTCTGACTTCTCAGAAATTAATTTTCACACTTGATGTACGCATCACATATCTCAGGATATTTGCTCTGAGGTATTGTAAGGCGTATTTCATTACTGAAAGATTTCTCACATTCACTACATGTATGAGGAGTCTCTCCTGTGTACATTTTCGGATGTGTAGTGATGGTCGTTGTTAAGTACAATATTTTTCATCACACAGTACATTTAGCAGTTTTCCTCCCTCCCTGAAGAATTTCTTGGGCAGGGAGAACAGAATTATGATACTGCAGATCTTTTGGACTGTCACAATCATGAATAAAATGCTCTGAATATCCGATGGATTTTTTCAGAACAGGAGACATACGAGATCTATATGCAGTATGCATCTCATCAGCCTTAGGAGACAGAAGCATGTTCTGACACTTAATGAACTCCTCAGTCCTCACCCCTAAGTTGTTACCGTTATTACTAATCAGCTCTGGATTATGTGTAGAGCTCAAATTTAAAGTTGTTGCAAATCTCACGTTTTCCTCCACTTCGATACTACTTGCAACTGCTACTTCACAAAGACATTCACGTGGACTTTCCTGGCAGGTCTTGAACACATTTTCCATTACCTGGACATCTAAAATGAGTCATAGAAAAAAAGACACAAACATACATGAGATACAAATATTCCTTACTGTAAAGGTAATGACTTTACTTTCCCATCCTAAGTGTTAGATATTTTAAAATATAAAAGTGGAAATTGATTTGTGAGAAATATATGCTTTTCTCCCTAACATATTAAGAAAATGATATTTTACAATGACCAATAATGTTTTTCTGTGTTTTAGTTCTCTTTTATATCACAGGAAATATTTATTGAAATTACCCAACTATGTATTGCTACAGTTTTAAGCTGAGTACTAACTATACTATACCTGCAGCTGTTTTGTTTCAAATAATGTTTTGTTTATACATTGAGGAATAGCTGCCTTTCTTTTATTTTTGAGAAATAATCTAAATATTGTGCTGCTTTGCATCTTTTTAAAACTTTCTTTTCTTTTCTTTTCGTTTTTTTTTGTAGTTCATAGGCCTCAGCCCTGTCCCTGAACACTTCAGCAGAAGACTATAACCCCTATCCTTGAGCTACAGCCCCACTTACTCTTTTCCAGAGTTAACTACAAATAAGAGTCTCAGGTCCTGAGTAGCAGATAGGATTACCTTACCCAGTTTCAATGCTGTTTGCTTATTAACCATTAAGTGAGGAACACGAATTTTTTCTAGATTCAGCGGCCACAAGTTTGGTTTATATGTCTGTTTGCCTTTGATCCAAGCAAGAACGATTCTTGAGAGTAAGGACTTACACCTATATCCCTTCAGTTACAACTTCTCACTAAAGTCTCAATTTAGGTATTTGTGGGAATTTTGAAATTTGTTTCTTTCCATTTGAAGTCTTATAAAAATTCCTTTTCTAACACTCCTGTCCCTCAGAACCATGGAAGACCAGAAAATCCCCAGCTCATTGTCTAGTTAATTTTCTTATGTTGATTGAAACTTTGTTGTTGTTTTTTTCTTCCATTCCTGGGTTTGAACTTAGGGCCTAACCACTGTCCTTGGGTTTTCTCAAGACTAGCACCCTATCAATGAAGTCATTACTTCTGGCTTTTTCTATGTATGTGGTAATAAGGAATCAAACCTGTGTCTTTGTGCATGGTAGGCAAACACTCTACCACTAGGCTCAATTTCTGGTGGAAAGGTCTGGTTCTGAATACCAGTCTCTTCCTACCAGCAAAAAGATATTATCCTTATCAGAGAATAATGCCCTGACTTATTCCTTGTTTGCTCAATCATTTATAGTCTCAGTTTTAAAGAAATGAAATATCATTCATTCATTTTTTCTTTCTTTGTTTCTATCTTTCTTTCTTTCAAACTTACTGTGTAAGTTTGGAATGTCGTCTCCATTAGAGGAAACATAATTTAGAACTGTTGTCAAAGTATCCTGAAGGTATCCTGAAGAATGAGTACAAAATTACCTTAGGTTTTCTTAAGAAAGTAATGATACTTCTCAGGGCCTGGAATCTTTCATTTAAATAGTATTGAAAGTTTGATAAACATTCACGTATCTGCAAAATAACAAGGCACTTGACCTTGCAAGTGAATTTGACTTTTGCTCACCTAAGGACACCAGGTTGCTGTAGGTCTCCAGCATTACATCTCTGTACAGGGTCCTCTGAGCATTGTCCAGATGCTGCCACTCCTCCCAGCTGAAATCCACAGCTACATCATCAAATGACACCAGCTTCTGGAGTGGCACATTTTCATCGAGTAATTAGCACTGAGTTATAAACACACCATGTCTGGAATTTTATTCTTTTTTTTGTTGGAATTGTATTCCTTTACTTAAATGTTTAGACTTACATGAAATATTGACCTGAAAAGCTTAGGGATGGTGCCTAGGCCCAGAGTTCAAGTGCCAAGACCCACAAAAAAATAAAAAGGCAAGCCAGGTGTTGGTGGCTCTCGCCTGTCATCCTAGCTACTCAGGAGACTGAGATCTGAGGACCATGGTTCAAAGCCAGCCTGGCACAAAATTCCATGAGACTCCTTTCCAATTACCCACCATAAAATGTTTAATGGCTTGTGGCATATCATGGTAGAGCAATTGTGGTATCGACAAAAATAAGTCGGAGGAGTAGATTTAGGTTATAAATGGAATTATTCCATTGAAAAGGAACTACATTATATGATTACATATGCTGATACTGAGAGAATATTGCAAAATCTTAGGGTATCAAGTAATAATACTGTGAAGTACACCCAGAATGTTAATGTTCTATGTCTGGCATAATAATCACTTGGGGAAGAAACTTTTTTTTGGCTGGGGGATTTGTAAGGCTTGAACTCTGGGCCTGGGCACTGTTCCTGAGCTCTTCAACTCAAGGCTATCACCCTACCTATGAAGCCACAGTGCCATTTCCCATATTCTAGTGGTTAACTGTAGATGAGAGTCTCATAGACTTTCTAATGCCCAGGCTGGCTTTGAACCAAATCTTTAGATATCAGCCTGATATCTGAGTAGCTAGGATTAAAGGTAGAAGTCACTGCACCTGGCAAGAAATTTATTTCTTGCTGTTTTATACTACAAATTTACTGTATGTTTTACTTTTTCAAAAAGACTGAGGATGACCTTTGTTCTGTATATAATGGGAAGAGGGGTAGGGAGCTGTGAGCAGAAGGACTGAGGGGCAATACTCAGGGTAGGA
Organism: Megascapheus bottae; assembly: GCF_031878675.1. Classification (NCBI taxonomy): domain Eukaryota; kingdom Metazoa; phylum Chordata; class Mammalia; order Rodentia; family Geomyidae; genus Megascapheus; species Megascapheus bottae. The sequence goes on along the minus strand of NW_028327805.1, from coordinate 50,873 downwards.
CAATAGCCTTAAACTAAAGAGCTCACGGCCCAAGGTCCAAGCCCCATGACTTTCCCACTACCCCACAAAAAAATGGAAAAAAATTGGAGATTGGAGAGGATTATCTAAAAAGAATATATAGAAATAGTAGTTCAAAATGTAGAAAGAAGTTCAATATTAACAGTCATGAGAAAAATTAAAATTACAATGAAATCATTACTTTAAGTATATTAATATAAATATAGTTTTAAACAAAAAGATCCACATACACACACACAAACACACACACACACACACGCATACAAAAAAACAACTTTCAAAGTCTAACTATTACTGGGAAGGTAGTGAGAAGAATTAGAACTTTGTAATAGTTCTGCAAGGAATATAAAACAATCAAAAATTGTGTGGAGAGTGCTAAAAAAGTACTAAATATAGAATTACATAGAAATATGGTCCAACACTTCTATTTCTAGATTTGTACCTAATGGAAGAGAAAGCAGAGACTAGAACAAATATGTGGAGAATCCATTCACAACTATTAATAATAATCCAAAGATAGAAATATGCAAAACAATGCATTGAAAAGGAAGAACATTTTACTATATTTTACAGATGAATCTTGATTACAGTAAACTAAAAATACAGCAGTCATAAAGGAAGAGCTGGGGTATGTTTTCCCTTCCAGAGCTTCCAAGGATCAACAAACCCTTAGAGCCAAAAAGCACGATGGTTCCAGAGAATGGAGTAGAGAGGAACAGGAGCTGAATGTTTAATGATTATACATGGAAGATGAAAATTGCTCTACATGGGTAGAATGAAGAGAGAACTGTACCCTAAACAATGGTTATGTAGCCACACAGGATGGGACACACCTATACTCCCTGATCTTGGGAAACTCAAGAAGGATTTCTAGCCATCCTGGATGCATGGAAAGATCTATCATAAAAACTAATGTGGAGGGGCTGGGAGTTTGGCATAGTTGTAGAGTGCTTGTATGAAGACGAAGGTTCAATTCCGCAGTACCACATACACAGAAAAAACCAGAAGTAGTGCTGTGGCTCAAGTAGAAGATCACTAGGCTTGAGGAAAGCTGAAGGACAGTGCTCAGACCGAGTTCCAGCCAAAGGGCTTGTTTAAAAAAAAACCAGAAAGCTGAACATGATGGGGTGGTGGCTCACTACTATAATCCTAGCTACTCAGGAGGCTGAGATCTGAGGATCAAGGTTTAAAGCCATCCTGGCACAAAAAGACCTGAGACTCTTATCTCCAATTTACCTTTAGAAAATGGGAAGTGGGGCTTGGCTCCAGGGTAAGGTGGTAGACTGGAGTTGAAGAGCTCAGGGATAGTACCCAGGCTGAGTTCAAGATCTATGACCCACCAAAAAAAACAAAAAACAAAAATAATATGGAAAAATTTGGATTCTGTGAATTTTACCAGGCATATAAATGTTTTTTGCTGTTGAAAGAACAAATTGTTTGGAAATATTTTAAAAGTTTTTACCTAGAAATGTACACTACAAATGGAATTAATAACAAACACAAAATATGAAAAAGATACAAATTATAACAATATGGCTATCCTGCTTCTGTATCTTTCACTGACTCCTGTTCAAATGAGTCACATATTCTGAATCATTTCTCCCAGTCGATATATGCCACACATGTTAGCTTGTACTGAACTTCTTGGGAAATCAAAAGCAAATACTAAGCAAATGTGTGTTAGATTTTATCAACAGTGATATTTCAAATATAAATCCCTACACACTGCATTATTTAATATGAATGCCGGAATCTAACTTACACTGGCAGTATCTTCAGTCTTTTGAGAATCTTCAAAAGGGTGTGTAAATATTTAGGATCGTTATGTCTTCCTGGAGGAAAGATCCCTTTAGTGGTATGTAGTAACCTTCTTTGTCTTTTCTTACTAATTTTAGTTTGAAGTCTATTGTATCTGATATGAGGATGGCAACTCCAGCCTGTTAATGGGGGCAGTTAGCTTGATAGAGTTTATTCCAACCTCTCACTTTCAAAAGATGATTGTTTTGGGGTAAGATGTGTCTCTTGAAGACAGCAGAACGATGGCTCTTGCTTTTTGATCCAACTAGACAGCCTATGCCGTTTAATTGGAGAGTTAAGTCCATTGATATTGAGAGTTAGGATTGAGAGATATTTATTACTTCCTACCATTTTTAAAAGCTTTTAGTAGGGCCTGTGTCTTGACAGTTCTTGTGGTCCTTAGATGGTATGCTGTTTAGGTACCTTTTCTTTCCCTATATTGCATTTATTTTGGTTTTCTATGTATAGAGCATCTTTGAGAATTCTCTGTAGTGTTGGTTTTGTTTCGACATATTGTTGCAGCTTTTCCCTGGAATGGAATGTCTTTATTGTTCCCTCAGTTATGAATGAGAGCTTAGCTGGCTACAGTATTCTTGGTTGGTAGTTATTTGATTTAAGGGCATGACATATATGCTTCCAGTCACTTCGTGCTTGCATGGTCTCTGCTGAGAAATCTGGGGTTATTCTGATTGGTTTGCCTTTACAGGTTACTGATCCCTTTTCCCTGGCAGCCTTTAGGATCTTTCCTTTCATTTCTATTGATCCAGTTCGGATCACAATGTGGCGGTGGGATGTTCTTTTCTGGTCAGGTCTGTTTGGGGTTCTAAAAGCTTCTCGCATGTGGATGGGCCTGCCCTTCTGGATATTTGGGAAATTATCTGAGATGATTCCCTGAAGTATATTTCCAATACCATTGACCTCTTTCTCCACGACCTCCTCAATACCAACTAGCCTTAAATTAGGCTTCCTAACTGCATCTTGGTCCTCCTGAAGCGCTCTCTCATATTTCCTAGATTTGGATTGACTCATTTTCTGTTCTTTATAATACCTAAATTTCTTCAGCCACGGAAATTCTCTCCTCTGCAATGTCTAACCTGCTATCAAAGCTATCTACTTTATTTTTCATCTCCCTTGCTTCTAATTGCTCACTTTTGATGACTTGCATCTCTTGTTTTAGATCATGTATGGATTTCTTTATCTCCTTGATTTCCTTTTGAGTGGTTAGCTCAGTAGCTTTATTTTCTTTGGATTTGCTGGAGTTTGGTCACGTTTTTATTTGTGGATTCTATGAATTCATCCATCTTTCTTTGAAAAACCTTTATTATGGCCTCCTTTATGGCTTCTTCTTTTTCACTTATCACCTTGTTTTTGCTTTCCTCTTGTTCAGGTATGGCTTCCTCCATTATCTCTTTCTTTATATTTTCACATTTTTCATTAATGATGTTTATCAATTGCATTTGTGTAGCACTTGGAAGACTCTCCTCTAGGTTTGCCAGTGACTGTTCCATTGTCTGTTTACATTGGGTGGGGGATGTTGTTTCTTGATTTGACATTTTTCTTGAGTTTCTTGTTCTGCCCATTTGAAAATGGGAGCAAGATTACTACTAAATACGATTATAGTTTTTCAGATATAACCAACCTAGACCTCTGTAGCTGGCAGACACTAGATGTTCACAAGTTTTGATGGGTATTATCACTCTTTCTTTTTGTGCACTTACAGACCAGTCTAATACAACCACTGATAAGCGATTTATACCCAAAACAATAAGCCTCTCAATCCAATCTCTATTGTCTTTAAGTCCCTCTGAGCCTAGAGAATAATTAACCCCCTACATATACAATATTGCTCAACAGCCATCAAGTGTAGATCCGTGCAGTATAAGGGTTGAAAGACGAGCAGAGGTCCAGAGATAGAAAAAAAGAATTAGAGAGGTCAGGGGAGGTGCAAGAGGATTAACGTAGGAGTGTAAGAATATTGTAGTAATGAAGAAAAGGTATAGCATAAGGATAAATGACCTAAGTTGGTAAGTAGGTTGCATACTTGAGTACAAAGTTTTCAAAGTATTAGAATAAAACTTATGTGTTGCTGCACGACTAGCTCTTAGCCCAACCAGTGGCCTCACGGTGGACCATGGGATGGACTTGTTTTTCTTGTCTACATTGAGGAAAAGGTGTATTTCACAAGATGCAGAAGCAAAGATTTCAGAAGCAAATGCTGTGAGTGAATTAGCTCGTAAAAAGCATTTTTATTTTCTTTTATCTTTCTGCCAGTCTTGGAGCTTGAATTCAGGGCCTGAGCACTGTCCTCGGGTTTTCTCAAGTCTAGGCCTCTGCCACTTGAGCCACAGTGCCACATCTAGATTTTCTATCTATGTGATACTGAGCAATCAAACCCAGATCTTCATGGATGCTAGGCAAGCACTCTATCACTATGCCAATCTCTCAACACTGACATAGTAATTATAAAGTCATCATCATCATCATCATATCCAAATATCCTTTCTCCTACAAAGAATGAACAGTTAACTGTGTCCAATGCTTTTTTTAATTTCACTAATTCTTCTCTGTTTTTCCCTCTTGCACTTTTTACACATGACAGCAAATCTAAACATCAGGAAAAAATTGATTAGGATACAGAACCCTAATAATATCCTATTAGATTGACCTCAAAAATATGTGCAAGATGCCCTGTGTGTTTCACCTAGTGGTAGAGTACTTGGCTACCAAGCAATAAGCCTCAGGTTTGATTCCTCATTACCACATACATAGAAAACGCTGCAAGTGGTGCTGTGGCTCGGTGGGACAGCTAAAGCCTAAAGAAAGCCCAAGAACAATGTTCACACTCTGAGGCCAAGTACCAAGACTAGCAACAAAAAAAATTCGACAAGGGGCAAAATGCAGTCAGAGAAGGCACTGTGAAGCAAATGTTTTGTAAAGGATGAGGGTAATATTGACCCTTAAGTTTGGATTTTACCTAAGAAAGGCTCCTTGAGCCTGAGACCAGACTGGTAGTTGGGCCTAGTGGAAGACATTGGGATTGGACAAATAAGGTGTGCTGTATACTACATCCACATGTATATTGTGAGATTGGAGGAGAGATTCAGCCTCCAGTATGTCTTTGGTGAGGTCTTTTGTGAGCAAGGATCTTTGGTCATTGGGCCCTGAAAGGTGACCCTGCCTCCCTCACAATGGAACAGAATATGGAACCCTGGTAACCAAGCCACTGTAACTAACAACCAGCTCAAGCAGGCTCACTTGGCCTGTGGCTCAGGAGGAAGAAAGATGTTGCTGTGCTGTTGCCAAAGGTCAGGAAACTCGAGTCTCAGGCATGGAAGTTGTGGATGTCTTACTCAAAGATGTACATGCTAGATCATTGCCAAGCCACAAATCCAGTATAACAGAACTTTCTCTACGAAGAAGGCCAGGAAAACCAGGGCAACCAGATGAGGTAAATTTCTAAGAAGAAATGTATTTGACCCCATCATCCTCCCCACACACTACAACTTTCTTTTTTTGTCATTTTTTATTGTAATTAGTAAAAGGGTTAGATGATATTTGCCAGATAGAAGGTGCATTAATTCACATACATTGATACCCTTTCACATGTCTTGGTACCCATTTCCCTCCAACCCCACACCCCCCACCCGTCTTGGTTTTCCCCCCTTCCCTATCAAATTTCAAATATCCAAATACAAATAAATTCAATATATCAGATAACAAAGTGAGATACTATACCAATATGGGATAACCAAGGGACAACAAACGAGATGAGAGACAACATAGTACATTAAGGACAACAATCATTCATTATATGGCTTTTGTTTCAATATCCTGGAGGTCCTTTCAATTAGCTTCACATTATATGGCCTTATATATGGCCTTTTGCTCTATTGCCAATATCTGCTAGTAGATCCCAAGGTTTCTACTGATTATGACGAATGAGGGAAACCACTGAGCCTAAGTTCCTTTGAGTCTGGCTTACTTCACTTAATATGATTTGTTCTAAGTCTTTCCATTTCCTAACAAATGGGGCGATGTCATTCTTTCTGACAGCAGCATAGAATTCCATTGTGTACAAATACCACAACTTGTTGATCCACTCATCAACTGAGGGACATCTGGCTTGGTTCCATATCTTTGCTCTGGTGAATAGTGCTGCAATGAACATTGTTGTGCTAGTGGGTTTAGTATTCCCTTGTTTCTGGATTGTTGGGTAAATGCCAAGTAGTGGAATTGCTGCGTCATAGGGGAGTTCTATGTTTAGCCTTTTGAGGCACTGCCACACTGCTTTCCATAGTGGTTGAACGAGTTTGCACTCCGACCAACAGTGTAGTAGTGATCCCTCCTGGCCACATCTCCTCCAGCATCTGTTGTCATTCGTTTTCCTGATCCTGGCCATTCTAACTGGAGTTAGGTGGAATCTTAGACTTGTTTTGATTTGCATTTCTTTTATGACCAGAGATGTTGAGCATTTCTTCATGTGTCTATAGGCCATTTTTGTTTCTTCTTCAGAGAAGACTCTCTTTAAGTCTTTGGCCCATTTTTAATGGGATGGGTGTTACTTTGGAGGTTAGTTTTGGAGTGATTCAATTTTTTGAGTTGTTGATATATTTTAGAGATGAGGCCTTGGTCCGTTGTTTGGTTGGTGAAGATCTTCTCCCACTCTGTAGGCTTCCTGATTAGTTTACTAGCTATATCCGTTGCCATACAAAAGCTCTGCAGTTTAATGCAGTCCCACTTATCCAGCCTTTCTCTGATTTGTTGTGATTCTTGGTCCTTATTAAGAAAGTTTCGACCTGTGCCAAGGAGGCCTAGTGTATCTCCTATTCCTTCCTGTAAACTTTTCAGTGTGTCAGCTTTTACCTCCACGTCTTTGATCCATTTGGAGTTAATTCTAGTGCAAGGTGACAAAGAAGGATCCAACTTTAGTTTTCTGCAGGTGTTTAACCAGTTCTGCCAGCACAACTTGTTGAAGAGGCTATCTTTCTTCCATTCTATTTTTTGGCTCCCTGGTCAAAGATTAGGTGGCCATAGGTCTGTGGTTTAATATCTGGGTCTGCAGTTCTACTACATTGGACTTCAGGCCTGTTCTTCTGCCAGTACCAGGCTGTTTTGAGAATTATAGCTCTGTAATAGAGCCTTAAGTTTGGAATTGAAATTCCTCCAGCGCTGTTCTTTCTGCTAAGAAGTGTTTTTGCTATACGGGGTCTTTTATTATTCCATATGAAATTTTGAATTGCCTCTTCTATGTCTTTAAAGAATGACATTGGTATGTTGATGGGTATTACATTGAATTTGTAGATAGCCCTTGGCAGGATTGTCATTTTCACAATGTTGATTCTTCCAATTCAGGAGCATGGGAGGTTTTTCCATTTCCTTAGTACTGCTTTAATTTACTTTTTTAAGGTTTTAAAGTTTTCATCTAAACGGTCCTTTACATTCTTAGTTAAGCTAATTACTAGGTACTTTATTTTCTTTGAGGCTATTGTGAAAGGATTTTCTTTCCTGATTATTGCCTCGTTCCTCTCAGTGTTGGCGTAAAGTAAGGCAGTTGATTTGTGAGGGTTGATTCTATGGCCTGCTACCCTTCCAAAGTTTTGAATCAGCTCAAGGAACTTGGGAGTTGACTCTATAGGATTCTTTAAATACAGAATCATGTCATCTCCAAAGAGGGATAGTTTTATTTCCTCTTTCCCTACTTGGATCCCCTTTATGCTTGCTTCTTGCCTTATTGCACTGCCTAGGAATTCTAGTACTATGTTAAATAGGAGTGAAGAGTGTGGGCATCCTTGTCTCGTTCCTGATTTTAGAGGGAATGGCTTTAGATTTTCACCATTAAGTATAATACTAGCAGTGGGTTGCTCATACACAGCCTTTATTACATTGAGAAATGTTCCATGGATTCCTAGTTTCTCCACATCTTTTTACATAAAGGGGTTTTGGATCTTGTCAAATGGCTTTTCCACATCTATTGAGACAATCATGTGCTTTTATCCCTGCTCCTGTTGATGTGTTGAATTATATTAATTGATTTGTGTATGTTGAACCAGCTTTGCCTCCCTGTGATGAATCCAGTTTGATCATAGTGTATAATTTTTTTGATGAGTTGTTGTAGACGGTTGGCCAGTATTTTGTTGAGAAGTTTTGCATCGATGTTCATCAAAGAAATGGGTCTATAGACCTCTTTCTTTGATGAATCTCTGTCTGGTTTGGGGATGAGGGATATGCTGACTTCACAGAATCAGTTTGGTAAATAACCTTCATTTTCAATTTCATTGAAGAGCTTGAGGAGTATTGGTGTGAGCTCTGCTTTGAAGACCTTATAGAATTCAGCTGTGAATCCATCTGGCCCTGGGCTCTTTTTAAGTGGAAGTTGTCTAATTTCCATTTCTATTTCAGAGCTTGAAATAGGTCTGTTGAGTTTTGTTAGCTCTTCTTGGTTCAGTGTGGGTATGTTAATATTGTCTAGGAATTCATCCATTTCTTCTAGATTCTCAAATTTGTTGGCGTAAAGGTTTGAGAAGTATTCCCTCATGATATTCTGGATCTTGGTCATTTCTGTCGTGATATTACCATTTTCATCTGCGATTTTGTTCATTTCGATATGCTCTCTTCTTTTTTTTTGTAAGATTTGCTAAGGGCTTGTCAATTTTGTTAATTCTTTCAAAGAACCAACTCCTTGTTTTATTGATTCTTTCTATAGATTTTTTTTATTCCAAAACAGTTAATTCTGCTTTGATTTTAATAATTTGCTTTCTCCTAATGGGTTTAGGGTTGGTTTGTTGCTCTTTTTCCAGGAGGTTAATGTGAGACATTAACTAGTTGGTTTGCCATTTTTCCAGCTTGCTGTTGTAGGCACTCAGCGCTATAAATTTTCCTCTGAGTACTGCCTTTGTTGTGTCCCTAAGGAGTTGATATTTGTGTGCTCCTTATTGTTAAATTTCATAAACAGTTGGATATCTGTTCTGATCTCTTCGATTACCCATTGTTTTTGACTCAACAATGTGTTTTTCAGTCTCCATGAGTTACAGGGTTTTCTTTGGTGGAGATGTGTGTTCAGCTCCAATTTGATGCCTTTATGGTCTGATAGTGTGCATGGAATAATTTCAGTGTTTCTGAATCTGTCCAGGTTTGCTTTATGGCCTAAGATGTGTTCTATTTTGGAAAATGTTATATGTGCTGCTGAGAAAAACGTATATTGTGTTGTTACTGGGTGGAATATTCTGCAGATGTCTGTTAGATCTAGTTGGTGTATATAGTTGTTCAGTTCTAAGGTTTTTCTGTTGAGTTTTTGCCTTGTTGATCTGTCCATAGGTGAGAGTGGTGTGTTAAACTCACCAACAATCACTGTATTTCGATCTATGTATGGTTTCAGTGTAAGTAAAGTTTGCTTGATGAAGTTTGGAGCTCCGGGATTGGGTGTGTAAATATTTAGGATCGTTATGTCTTCCTGGAGGAAAGATCCCTTTAGTGGTATGTAGTAACCTTCTTTGTCTTTTCTTACTAATTTTAGTTTGAAGTCTATTGTATCTGATATGAGGATGGCAACTCCAGCCTGTTTATGGGGGCAGTTAGCTTGATAGAGTTTATTCCAACCTCCCACTTTCAAAAGATGATTGTTTTTGGGTAAGATGTGTCTCTTTAAGACAGCAGAACGATGGCTCTTGCTTTTTGATCCAACTAGACAGCCTATGCCGTTTAATTGGAGAGTTAAGTCCATTGATATTGAGAGTTAGGATTGAGAGATATTTATTAGTTCCTACCATTTTTAAAAGCTTTTAGTAGGGCCTGTGTCTCTTGACAGTTCTTGTGGTCCTTAGATGGTATGCTGTTTAGGTGCCTTTTCTTTCCCTATATTGCATTTATTTTGGTTTTCTATGTATAGAGCATCTTTGAGAATTCTCTGTAGTGTTGGTTTTGTTTCGACATATTGTTGCAGCTTTTCCCTGGAATGGAATGTCTTTATTGTTCCCTCAGTTATGAATGAGAGCTTAGCTGGCTACAGTATTCTTGGTTGGTAGTTATTTGATTTAAGGGCATGACATATATGCTTCCAGTCACTTCGTGCTTGCATGGTCTCTGCTGAGAAATCTGGGGTTATTCTGATTATTTTGCCTTTATAGGTTACTGATCCCTTTTCCCTGGCTGCCTTTAGGATCTTTCCTTTTGTTTCTATTGATCCAGTTCGGATCACAATGTGGCGGTGGGATGTTCTTTTCTGGTCAGGTCTGTTTGGGGTTCTAAAAGCTTCTCGTATCTGGATGGGCTTGCCCTTCTGGATATTTGGGAAATTATCTGAGATGATTCCCTGAAGTATATTTCCAATACCATTGACCTCTTTCTCCACGCCCTCCTCAATACCAACTAGGCTTAAATTAGGCTTCATAATTGTATCTTGGACCTCCTGAAGCGCTCTCTCATATTTCCTAGATTTGGATTGACTCATTTTCTGTTCTTTATAATACCTAAATTATCTTCAGCCCCGGAAATTCTCTCCTCTGCATTGTCTAACCTGCTCTCAAAGCTATCTACTTTATTTTTCATCTCCCTTGCTTCTAATTGCTCACTTTTGATGCCTTGCATCTCTTGTTTTAGATCATGTATGGATTTCTTTATCTCCTTGATTTCCTTTTGAGTGGTTAGCTCAGTAGCTTTATTTTCTTTGGACATTTGCTGGAGTTTGGTCACGTTTTTATTTGTGGATTCAATGAATTCATCCATCTTTCTTTGAAAAACCTTTATTATGGCCTCCTTTATGGCTTCTTCTTTTTCACTTATCACCTTGTTTTTCCTTTCCTCTTCTTCAGCTATGGCTTCCACCATTATCTCTTTCATTATATTTTCACATTTTTCATTAATGATGTTTATCAATTGCATTTGTGTAGCACTTGGAAGACTCTCCTCTAGGTTTGCCAGTGACTGTTCCATTGTCTGTTTATATTGGGTGGGGGATGTGGTTTCTTGATTTGACATTTTTCTTGAGTTTCTTGTTCTGCCCATTTGAACATGGGAGCAAGATTACTACTAAAAACGATTATAGTTTTTCAGATATAACCAACCTAGACCTCTGTAGCTGGCAGACACTAGATGTTCACAAGTTTTGATGGGTATTATCACTCTTTCTTTTTGTGCACTTACAGACCAGTCTAATACAACCACTGATAAGCGATTTATACCCAAAACAATAAGCCTCTCAATCCAATCTCTATTGTCTTTAAGTCCCTCTGAGCCTAGAGAATAATTAACCCCCTACATATACAATATTGCTCAACAGCCATCAAGTGTAGATCCGTGCAGTATAAGGGTTGAAAGACGAGCAGAGGTCCAGAGAAAAAAAAAAGAATGAGAGAGGTCAGGGGAGGTGCAAGAGGCTTAACGTAGGAGTGTAAGAATATTGTAGTAATGAAGAAAAGGTATAGCATAAGGATAACTGACCTAAGTTGGTAAGTAGGTAGCATATTTGAGTACAAAGTTTGGAAAGTATTAGAATAAAACTTATGTGTTGCTGCACGACTAGCTCTTAGCCCAACCAGTGGCCTCACAGTGGACCATGGGATGGACCTGTTTTTCTTGTCTACATTGAGGGAAAGGTGTATTTCACAAGATGCAGAAGCAAAAATTTCAGAAGCAAATGCTGTGAGTGAATTAGCTCGTAAAAAGCATTTTTATTTTCTTTTACTTTCTGCCAGTCTTGGGGCTTGAATTCAGGGCCTGAGCACTGTCCTCGGGTTTTCTCAAGTCTAGCCCTCTGCCACTTGAGCCACAGTGACACATCTAGATTTTCTATCTATGTGATACTGAGCAATCAAACCCAGATCCTCATGGATGCTAGGCAAGTACTCTATCACTATGCCAAACTCTCAACCCTGACATAGTAATTATAAAGTCATCATTATCATCATCATATCCAAATATCCTTTCTCCTACAAAGAATGAACAGTTAACTGTGTCTAATGCTTTTTTTAATTTCACTAATTCTTCTCTGTTTTTCCCTCTTGCAATTTTTACACATGACAGCAAAGCTAATCATCAGGAAAAAATTGATTAGGATACAGAACCCTAATAATATCCTAGTAGATTGACCTCAAAAATATGTGTAAGATGCCCTGTGTGTTTCACCTAGTGGTAGAGTACTTGGCTACCAAGCAATAAGCCTCAGGTTTGATTCCTCATTACCACATACATAGAAAACGCTGCAAGTGGTGCTGTGGCTCAGTGGGACAGCTAAAGCCTAAAGAAAGCCCAAGAACAATGTTCACACTCTGAGGTCAAGTACCAAGACTAGCAAAAACAAAAAAAAATTCGACAAGGGGCAAAATGCAGGCAGAGAAGGAACTGTGAAGCAAATGTTTTGTAAAGTATGAGGGCAATATTGACCCTTAAGTTTGGATCTTACCTAAGAAAGGCTCCTTGAGCCTGAGACCAGACTGGTAGTTGGGCCTAGTGGAAGACATTGGGATTGGACAAATAAGGTGTGCTGTATACCACAGCCACATGTATATTGTGAGATTGGAGGAGAGATTCAGCCTCCAGTATGTCTTTGGTGAGGTCTTTTGTGAGCAAGGATCTTTGGTCATTGGGCCCTGAAAGGTGACCCTGCCTCCCTCACAATGGAACAGAATATGGAACCCTGGTAACCAAGCCACTGTAACTAACAACCAGCTCAAGCAGGCTCACTTGGCCTGTGGCTCAGGAGGAAGAAAGATGTTGCTGTGCTGTTGCCAAAGGTCAGGATACTCGAGTCTCAGGCATGGAAGTTGTGGATGTCTTACTCAAAGATATACATGCTAGATCATTGCCAAGCCACAAATCCTGTATAACAGAACTTTCTCTAAGAAGAAGGCCAGGAAAATCCAGGGCAACCAGATGAGGTAAATTTCTAAGAAGAAATGTATTTGAGCCCATCATCCTCCCCACACACTACAACTTTCTTTTTTTTCATTTTTTCATTGTAATTAGTAAAAGGGTTAGATGATATTTGCCAGATAGAAGGTGCATTAATTCACATACATTGATACCCTTTCACATGTCTTGGTACCCATTTCCCTCCAACCCCACACCCCCCACCCGTCTTGGTTTTCCCCCCTTCCCTATCAAATTTCAAATATCCAAATACAAATAAATTCAATATATCAGATAACAAAGTGAGATACTATACCAATATGGGATAACCAAGGGACAGCAAACGAGATGAGAGACAACATAGTACATTAAGGACAACAATCATTCATTATATGGCTTTTGTTTCAATATCCTGGAGGTCCTTTCAATTAGCTTCACATTATATGGCCTTATATATGGCCTTTTGCTCTATTGCCAATCTCTGCTAGTAGATCCCAAGGTTTCTACTGATTATGACGAATGAGGGAAACCACTGAGCCTAAGTTCCTTTGAGTCTGGCTTACTTCACTTAATATGATTTGTTCTAAGTCTTTTCATTTCCTAACAAATGGGGCGATGTCATTCTTTCTGACAGCAGCATAGAATTCCATTGTGTACAAATACCACATCTTGTTGATCCACAAATCAACTGAGGGACATCTGGGTTGGTTCCATATCTTTGCTATGGTGAATAGTGCTGCAATGAACATTGTTGTGCTAGTGGGTTTAGTATTCCCTTGTTTCTGGATTGTTGGGTAAATGCCAAGTAGTGGAATTGCTGCGTCATAGGGGAGTTCTATGTTTAGCCTTTTGAGGCACTGCCGCACTGCTTTCCATAGTGGTTGAACGAGTTTGCACTCCCACCAACAGTGTAGTAGTGATCCCTCCTGGCCACATCTCCTCCAGCATCTGTTGTCATTCGTTTTCCTGATCCTGGCCATTCTAACTGGAGTTAGGTGGAATCTTAGACTTGTTTTGATTTGCATTCCTTTTATGACCAGAGATGTTGAGTATTTCTTCATATGTCTATAGGCCATTTTTGTTTCTTCTTCAGAGAAGACTCTCTTTAAGTCTTTGTCCCATTTTTAATGGGATGGGTGTTACTTTGGGGGTTAGTTTTGGAGTGATTCAATTTTTTGAGTTGTTGATATATTTTAGAGATGAGGCCTTGGTCCGTTGTTTGGTTGGTGAAGATCTTCTCCCACTCTGTAGGCTTCCTGATTAGTTTACTAGCTATATCCGTTGCCATACAAAAGCTCTGCAGTTTAATGCAGTCCCACTTATCCAGCCTTTCTCTGATTTGTTGTGATTCTTGGTCCTTATTAAGAAAGTTTCGACCTGTGCCAAGGAGGCCTAGTGTATCTCCTATTCCTTCCTGTAAACTTTTCAGTGTGTCAGCTTTTACCTCCACGTCTTTGATCCATTTGGAGTTAATTCTAGTGCAAGGTGACAAAGAAGGATCCAACTTTAGTTTTCTGCAGGTGTTTAACCAGTTCTGCCAGCACAACTTGTTGAAGAGGCTATCTTTCTTCCATTCTATTTTTTTGGCTCCCTGGTCAAAGATAAGGTGGCCATAGGTCTGTGGTTTAATATCTGGGTCCGCAGTTCTACTCCATTGGACTTCAGGCCTGTTCTTGTGCCAGTTCCAAGCTGTTTTGAGAATTATAGCTCTGTAATAGAGTCTTAAGTTTGGAATTGAAATTCCTCCAGCGCTGTTCTTTCTGCTAAGAAGTGTTTTTGCTATACGAGGTCTTTTATTATTCCATATGAAATTTTGAATTGCCTCTTCTATGTCTTTAAAGAATGACATTGGTATGTTGATGGGTATTACATTGAATTTGTAGATAGCCCTTGGCAGGATTGTCATTTTCACAATGTTGATTCTTCCAATTCAGGAGCATGGGAGGTTTTTCCATTTCCTTAGTACTGCTTTAATTTACGTTTTTAAGGTTTTAAAGTTTTCATCTAAACGGTCCTTTACATTCTTAGTTAAGCTAATTGCTAGGTACTTTATTTTCTTTGAGGCTATTGTGAAAGGATTTTCTTTCCTGATTATTGCCTCGTTCCTCTCAGTGTTGGCGTAAAGTAAGGCAGTTGATTTGTGAGGGTTGATTTTATGGCCTGCTACCCTTCCAAAACTTTGAATCAGCTCAAGGAACTTGGGAATAGACTCTATAGGATTCTTTAATACAGAATCATGTCATCTGCAAAGAGGGATAGTTTTATTTCCTCTTTCCCTACTTGGATCCCCTTTATGCTTGCTTCTTGCCTTATTGCACTGCCTAGGAATTCTAGTACTATGTTAAATAGGAGTGAAGAGTGTGGGCATCCTTGTCTCGTTCCTGATTTTAGAGGGAATGGCTTTAGATTTTCACCATTAAGTATAATACTAGCAGTGGGTTGCTCATACACAGCCTTTATTACATTGAGAAATGTTCCATGGATTCCTAGTTTCTCCACATCTTTTTACATAAAGGGGTTTTGGATCTTGTCAAATGCCTTTTCCGCATCTATTGAGACAATCATGTGCTTTTATCCCTGCTCCTGTTGATGTGTTGAATTATATTAATTGATTTCTGTATGTTGAACCAGCTTTGCCTCCCTGTGATGAATCCAGTTTGATCATAGTGTATAATTTTTTTGATGAGTTGTTGTAGACGGTTGGCCAGTATTTTGTTGAGAAGTTTTGCATCGATGTTCATCAAAGAAATGGGTCTATAGACCTCTTTCTTTGATGAATCTCTGTCTGGTTTGGGGATGAGGGATATGCTGACTTCACAGATTCAGTTTGGTAAAGAACCTTCATTCTCAATTTCGTTGAAGAGCTTTAGGTGTATTGGTGTGAGCTCTGCTTTAAAGACCTTATAGAATTCAGCTGTGAATCCATCTGGCCCTGGGCTCTTTTTAAGTGGTAGTTGTCTAATTTCCATTTCTATTTCAGAGCTTGAAATAGGCCTGTTGAGTTGGGTTAGCTCTTCTTCGTTCAGTGTGGGTATGTTAATATTGTCTAGGAATTCATCCATTTCTACTAGATTCTCAAATTTGTTGGCGTAAAGTTTTGAAAAGTATTCCCTCATGATATTCTGGATCTGGTAATTTCTGTCATGATATTACCATTTTCATCTGCGATTTTGTTTATTTCGATAGGCTCTCTCCTTTTTTTGGTAAGATTTGCTAAGGGATTGTCAATTTTGTTAATTCTTTCAAAGAACCAACTCCTTGTTTTGTTGATTCTTTCTATAGATATTTTTATTCCAAATCATTTAATTCTGCTTTGATTTTAATAATTTGCTTTCTCCTAATGGGTTTAGGGTTGGTTTGTTGCTCTTTTTCCAGGAGGTTAAGGTGAAACATTAACTAGTTGGTTTGCCAATTTAACAACTTGCTGTTGTAGGCACTCAGCGCTATAAATTTTCCTCTGAGTACTGCCTTTGTTGTGTCCCTAAGGAGTTGATATTTGTGTGCTCCTTATTGTTAAATTTCATAAACAGTTGGATATCTGTTCTGATCTCTTCGATTACCCATTGTTTTTGATTCAACAATGTGTTGTTCAGTCTCCATGGGTTATAGGGTTTTCGTTGGTGGACATGTGTGTTCAGTTCCAATTTGATGCCTTTATGGTCTGAGAGTGTGCATGGAATAATTTCAGTGTTTCTGAATCTGTCCAGGTTTGTTTTATGGCCTAAGATGTGGTCTATTTTGGATAATGTTCCATGTGCTGCTGAGAAAAACGTATATTGTGTTGTTACTGGGTGGAATATTCTGCAGATGTCTGTTAGATCTAGTTGGTCTATATAGTTGTTCAGTTCTAAGGTTTCTCTGTTGAGTTTTTGCCTTGTTGATCTGTCCATAGGCGAGAGTGGTGTGTTAAACTCACCAACAATCACTGTATTTCGATCTATGTATGGTTTCAGTGTAAGTAAAGTTTGCTTGATGAAGTTTGGAGCTCCGGGAATGGGTGTGTAAATATTTAGGATCGTTATGTCTTCCTGGAGGAAAGATCCCTTTAGTAGTATGTAGTAACCTTCTGTGTCTTTTCTTACTAATTTCAGTTTGAAGTCTATTGTATCTGATATGAGGATGGCAACTCCAGCCTGTTTATGGGGGAAGTTAGCTTGATAGAGTTTATTCCAACCTCCCACTTTCAAAAGATGATTGTTTTGGGGTAAGATGTTTCTCTTGAAGACAGCAGAACGATGGCTCTTGGTTTTTGATCCAACTAGACAGCCTATGCCGTTTAATTGGAGAGTTAAGTCCATTGATATTGAGAGTTAGGATTGAGAGATATTTATTAGTTCCTACCATTTTTAAAAGCTTTTAGTAGGGCCTGTGTCTTGACAGTTCTTGTGGTCCTTAGATGGTATGCTGTTTCGGTGCCATTTCTTTCCATATATTGCATTTATTTTGGTTTTCTATGTATAGAGCATCTTTGAGAATTCTCTGTAGTGTTGGTTTTGTTTCGACATATTGTTGCAGCTTTTCCCTGGAATGGAATGTTTTTATTGTTCCCTCAGTTATGAATGAGACCTTAGCTGGCTACAGTATTCTTGATTGGTAGTTATTTGATTTAAGGGCATGACATATATGCTTCTAGTCACTTCGTGCTTGCATGGTCTCTTCTGAGAAATCTGGGGTTATTCTGATTGGTTTGCCTTTATAGGTTACTGATCCCTTTTCCCTGGCTGCCTTTAGGATCTTTTCTTTCGTTTCTGTTGATCCAGTTTGGATCACAATATGGCAGTGGGATGTTCTTTTCTGGTCAGGTCTGTTTGGGGTTCTAAAAGCTTCTCGTCTCTGGATGGGCCTGCCCTTCTGGATATTTGGGAAATTCTCTGAGATGATTCCCTGAAGTATATTTCCAATACCATTGACCTCTTTCTCCACGCCCTCCTCAATACCAACTAGCCTTAAATTAGGCTTCCTAATTGTATCTTGGACCTCCTGAAGCGCTCCCTCATATTTCCTAGATTTGGATTGACTCATTTTCTGTTCTTTCTCTATAATAACTAAATTATCTTCAGCTCCGGAAATTCTCTCCTCTGCATTGTCTAACCTGCTATCAAAGCTATCTACTTTATTTTTCATCTCCCTTGCTTCTAATTGCTCACTTTTGATGCCTTGCATCTCTTGTTTTAGATCATGTATGGATTTCTTTATCTCCTTGATTTCCTTTTGAGTGGTTAGCTCAGTAGCTTTATTTTCTTTGGACATTTGCTGGAGTTTGGTCACGTTTTTATTTGTGGATTCTGTGAATTCATCCATCCTTCTTTGAAAAACCTTTATTATGGCCTCCTTTATGGCTTCTTCTTTTTCAGTTATCACCTTGTTTATGCTTTCCTCTTGTTCAGCTATGGCTTCCTCCATTATCTCTTTCTTTATATTTTCACATTTTTCATTAATGATGTGTATCAACTGCATTTGTGTAGCACTTGGAAGACTCTCCTCTAGGTTTGCCAGTGACTGTTCCATTGTCTGTTTACATTGGGTGCGGGATGTTGTTTCTTGATTTGACATTTTTCTTGAGTTTCTTGTTCTGCCCATTTGAAAATGGGAGCAAGATTACTACTAAATACGATTATAGTTTTTCAGATATAACCAGCCTAGACCTCTGTAGCTGGCAGACACTAGATGTTCACAAGTTTTGATTGGTATTATCACTCTTTCTTTTTGTGCACTTACAGACCAGTCTAATACAACCACTGATAAGCGATTTATACCCAAAACAATAAGCCTCTCAATCCAATCTCTATTGTCTTTAAGTCCCTCTGAGCCTAGAGAATAATTAACCACCTACATATACAATATTGCTCAACAGCCATCAAGTGTAGATCCGTGCAGTATAAGGGTTGAAAGACAAGCAGAGGTCCAGAGATAGAAAAAAAGAATGAGAGAGGTCAGGGGAGGTACAAGAGAATTAACGTAGGAGTGTAAGAATATTGTAGTAATGAAGAAAAGGTATAGCATAAGGATAACTGACCTAAGTTGGTAAGTAGGTAGCATATTTGAGTACAAAGTTTGGAACGTATTAGAATAAAACTTATGTGTTGCTGCACGACTAGCTCTTAGCCCAACCAGAGGCCTCACAGTGGACCATGGGATGGATCTGTTTTTCTTGTCCAGTTGAGGGAAAGGGGTATTTCACAAGATGCAGAAGCGAAGATTTAAGAATCAAATGATGTGAGTGAATTAGCTCGTATAATGCATTTTTATTTTCTTTTATCTTTCTGCCAGTCTTGGGGCTTGAATTCAGGGCCTGAGCACTCTCCTCGGGTTTTCTCAAGTCTAGCCCTCTGCCACTTGAGCCATAGTGCCACATCTAGATTTTCTATCTATGTGATACTGAGCAATCAAACCCAGATCTTCATGGATGCTAGGCAAGCACTCTACCACTATGCCAAACTCTCAACCCTGACGTAGTAATTATAAAGTCATCATCGTCATATCAAAATATCCTTTCTCCTACAAAGAATGAACACTTACCTATGTGTGTAATGCTTTTTTTAAAATTTCACTAATTCTTCTGTGTTTTTCACTCTTGCATTTTTTACACATGACAGCAAAGCTAATCAACAGGAAAAAATTGATTAGGATACAGAAACCTAATAATATCCTAGAAGATTGACGTCAAAAATATGTGCAAGATGCCCTGTGTGTTTGACCTAGTGGTAGAGTCCTTGGCTACTACGTAAAAAGACTCAGGTTTGATCCCTCATTACCACATACATAGAAAACGCTGCAAGTGGTGCAGTGGCTCGGTGGGACAGCTAAAGCCTAAAGAAAGCCCAAGAACAATGTTCTCACTCTGAGGTCAATCCCAAGACTAGCAAAAACAAAAAAAATTCGACACGGGGCAAAATGCAGGCAGAGAAGCCACTGTGAAGTACATGTTTTGTAAAGGATGAGGGCAATATTGACCCTTAAGTTTGGATCTTACCTAAGAAAGGCTCCTTGAGCCTGAGTCCAGACTGGTAGTTGGGCCTAGTGGAAGACATTGGGGTTGGACAAATAAGGTGTGCTGTTTACTACATCCACATGTATATTGTGAGATTGGAGGAGAGATTCAGCCTCCAGTATGTCTTTGGTGAGGTCTTCTGTGAGCAAGGATCTTTGGTCATTGGGCCCTGAAAGGTGACCCTGCCTCCCTCACAATGGAACAGAATATGGAACCCTGGTAACCAAGCCACTGTAACTAACAACCAACTCAAGCCAGGTCACTTGGCCTGTGGCTCAGGAAGAAGAAAGGTGTTGCTGTGCTGTTGCCAAAGGTCAGGAAACTCGAGTCTCAGGCATGGAAGTTGTGGCTGTCTTACTCGAAGATGTACATGCTAGATCATTGCCAAGCCACAAATCCAGTATAACAGGCCTTTCTCTAACAAGAAGGCCAGGAAAACCCAGGGCAACCAGATGAGGTATATTTCTAAGAAGAAATGTATTTGACCCCATCATCCTCCCAACACACTACAACTTTCTTTTTTTTCATTTTTTTATTGTAATTAGTAAAAGGGTTACATGATATTTGCCAGATAGAAGGTGCATTAATTCACATACATTGATACCCTTTCACATGTGTTGGTACCCATTTCCTTCCAATATGGGATAACCAAGGGACAGCAAAGGAGATGAGAGACAACATAGTACGTTAAGGACAACAATCATTCATTATGTGGCTTTTGTTTCAATACCATGGAGGTCCTTTCAATTAGCTTCACATTATATGGCCTTATATACGGCCTTTTCTCTATTGCAAATCTCTGCTAGTAGATCCCAAGGTTTCTACTGATTATGACGAATGAGGGAAACCACTGAGCCTAAGTTCCTTTGAGTCTGGCTTACTTCACTTAATATGATTTGTTCTAAGTCTTTCCATTTCCTAACAAATGGGGCGATGTCATTCTTTCTGACAGCAGCATAGAATTCCATTGTGTACAAATACCACAACTTGTTGATTCACTCATCAATTGAGGGACATCTGGGTTGGTTCCATATCTTTGCTATGGAGAATAGTGCTGCAATGAACATTGTTGTGCTAGTGTGTTTAGTATGCCCTTGTTTCTGGATTGTTGGGTAAATGCCAAGTAGTGGAATTGCTGAGTCATAGGGGAGTTGTATGTTTAGCCTTTTGAGGCACTGCCACACTGCTTTCCATAGTGGTTGAACGAGTTTGCACTCCCACCAACAGTGTAGTAATGATCCCTCCTGGCCACGTCCCCTCCAGCATCTGTTGTCATTCGTTTTCCTGTTCCTGGCCATTCTAACTGGAGTGAGGTGGAATCTTAGCGTTGTTTTGATTTGCATTTCTTTTATGACTAGAGATGTTGGTCATTTCTTCATGTGTCTATAGGCCATTTTTGTTTCTTCTTCAGAGAAGACTCTCTTTAAGTCTTTGGCCCATTTTTTACTGGGATGGGTGATACTTTGGAGGTTAGTTTTGGAGTGATTCAATTTTTTGAGTTGTTGATATATTTTAGATATGAGGCCTTGGTTCATTGTTTGGTTGGTGAAGATCTCCCACTCTGTAGGCTTCCTGATTAGTTTACTAGCTATATCCGTTGCCATACAAAAGCTCTGCAGTTTAATGCAGTCCCACTTATCCAGCCTTTCTCTGATTTGTTGTGATTCTTGGTCCTTATTAAGAAAGTTTCGACCTGTGCCAAGGAGGTCTAGTGTATCTCCTATTCCTTCCTGTAAACTTTTCAGTGTGTCAGCTTTTACCTCCAGGTCTTTGATCCATTTGGAGTTAATTCTAGTGCAAGGTGACAAAGAAGGATCCAACTTTAATTTTCTGCAGGTGCTTAACCAGTTCTGCCAGCACAACTTGTTGAAGAGGCTATCTTTCTTCCATTCTATTTTTTTGGCTCCCTTGTCAAAGATTAGGTGGCCATAGGTCTGTGGTTTAATATCTGGGTCCGCAGTTCTATTCCATTAGACTTCAGGCCTGTTCTTGTGCCAGAACCAAGCTGTTTTGAGAATTATAGCTCTGTAATAGTGTCTAAAGTTTGGAATTGAAATTCCTCCAGCGCTGTTCTTTCTGATAAGAAGTGTTTTTGCTATACAGGGTCTATTGTTATTCCATATGAAATTTTGAATTGCCTCTTCTGTTTCTTTAAAGAATGACATTGGGATGTTGATGGGTATTGCATTGAATTTGTAGATAGCCCTTGGCAGGATTGTCATTTTCACAATGTTGATTCTTCCATTCAGGAGCATGGGAGGTTTTTCCTTTTTTAGGTTTTTAAAATTTTCATCTAAACAGTCATTTACATTCTTACTTAAGTTAATAGCTAGGTACTTTATTTTCTTTGAGGCTATTGGGAAAGGAGTTTCTTTCCTGATTATTGCCTCGTTCCTCTCAGTGTTGGCGTAAAGTAAGGCAGTTGATTTGTGAGGGTTGATTTTATGGCCTGCTACCCTTCCAAAGCTTTGAATCAGCTCAAGGAGCTTCGGAGTAGAGTCTATAGGATTCTTTAAATACAGAATCATGTCATCTGCAAAGAGGGATAGTTTTATTTCCTCTTTCCCTACTTGGATCCACTTTATGCTTGCTTCTTGCCTTATTGCACTGCCTAGGAATTCTAGAACTATGTTAAAAAGGAGTGGAGAGAGTGGGCATACTGAATGCTAACCCTTAGCACTTTTATGCAAAGCTTAGGCCTGTGGTATTTTAAGCACAATTCAATGCTCTGTTTTTTGCTGGTTAATTAGAGGTAAATGTCTTATGGAATTTATTGCATGGCTGATTTTGAACTGGAATCCTCAGGTCTCAGCTTATCCTGAATAGCTAGGATTACAGTACTTTTACAAACTGTATGCTAATACACATCGCTTCTGATCCAAACACTCATTGTTCAATTTAACTAACAAGATGTGAGGAAAGATGATTGACTGTAATTTACTAGATGGTCATCTAGTGATTATATATTTTCACTTCCACTCTGAAGCCAGGGAAATGTTTCTGGTACATGTTTCAACTATCTCCCAAAGAGGAAATAATGTGTGAGTACTTTTGCTAGTATTTCAGATAGGCGATGTACTTTGGTGTTTGGAACCTGTTGGGCAGAGTGTATCAGCTGGGCTGAGATAACAGAGATGATGTTTCAGACAGGAATATTTTCATAACAGACAGACTTAATCCAGATCCTTGGATTTCAGGCCTTGAGTAAATAGAATTACAAGTGTGAGCTGCCACCACCACCTGGTTCATTTTGGAAACCTTAATTGCTTCTCATTTGTTCCTTTCCTTTTTTGGGAGATTGATCTAAGCTGGCTGATTGTGCATCACAATGAAGTGATTGGCCTCAGGAATTGCAAATATTTGTTTCATCAGCACGGAATGAATGAAGTTGATCTAAACCCCATAGTATTTTCCTTCTGATAAATAGGGAACTTACTTATATCATTTTTCCTTGCCTTTGCTTTCCCAAAGCAAGCAACATGTTTCTTAAAAACTATACTTCATGAGAATATTATAATTAGAAGCTATCTTCTGCACACTTCAGAATAGTCCTTGCATTTATAAACTTATATTACAATATTAGGTAGAAGAATGGTGACTGTTAGTTTCATAACTATTTCATATGTTTTACTCTTTAAGGCTCATTAAGTCAAGAAGGGATTAAATACATTTAGATAATAGTAAAACATAGCTACTGCTGATTTGATGTGTGTGCAGATGATACACAGATTTATTAGGATTGCTCAAATGTTTTCTTCAAATTTTCAATAGTAGACTGCTATGCTAACTGGAAAGTGATAGTAATGATGCTGAAATTCTATGAATCAGCTATGAAGCAGAATTTCAGGGGAGAGTATTTGCTAGGTACTTAATTTCTAAGACGCATATCAAGAATATTGAACTATAACACCAAATGATGGAGGACTCAGCGTCACATTTTGTTTGTTTTATGCAAGTCCTGGGACTTGAACCCAGGGCCTGGGAACTGTCCTTAAATATTTTTTTTGCTTCAGGCTAGTGTTCTACCACTTGATCCACACCTCCACTTCCAGATTTTTGGTAATGAACTGTAAATCAGAATATCATGCAATTTGTTTGGGCTGGATTCAAACCTGATTCTCTGTAGATAGGTTCCAAGTGTGAGCGCACAGAGCCTGGCTAGTATCATTCATCATTCAAGTCATGGGACTGCAATTCTGCACCTGGGTCTTGTCACTGAGCTTTTCATCTCAAGACTACTGCCCTATCCCTTGAGCCATAGGGCCACTTCTGGGTTTCTGGTGGTTAATTGGAGATAAGAGCACATGGACTTCAGTGCCCAGGCTGACTTTGAACAGCTATCCTTGGATCCCAGCCTCTTGAGTAGCTACATTTACAAGTGTGAGCCACCATACCCGGCTAAATTATTTTTTAAGTTAATTTATTTTGTTAAGTCAATATATAATTGGCATACGGTTACATAAGTAATGAACACATTTCTTAAGAAAATTGTTATCCCCTCCCTCATTTTTCTCTGTTTTCCTACCCTCAGGCCCCTCTCCACCCAGATTGTTCAGTTCATTTCCGTTTAGTGTCTTCCAAGTATCACTGTTCAATTGGTTCACCCTTTTTCCTTTGTTTTTTTTTTTTTTTACCATTTTATTATACCGTCTCCATTCCCCAAATCACATAAACCTATGTTCCAGACACAGGGTACCCGAATTCAACACAGTGACTACAGAGAATAAAATTAAAGGGAAAAGGAAGAAAAGAGGTAAAAAGCAAAGAAAATGAAAGAACATCATACAGTACCTTAGAAGCAACAACACTGAAAAAACAAAACATAAAACCTTGGGCTGAAAATGAAGCTTGCCTAGCATGTATGAAACCCTGGATTCCATTCCTCAGCACCACATAAACAAAAAATGGAACTGCCACTGTGACTCAGCTGGTAGATTTCTAACGTTCAGCACAGAGTGTCTTCAACTGACAAAAATCTGTCACATTTAAGTTAGGCTTCAAAACTTTGCTAGGAACCAGTTACGTGATTTGGAAGAAAGTCCAATTTTCAAAAAATCACTAGCCAGGCGCTGGAGGGTAATAATTGTCATTCTACTAGCCAGGGAGACGGTGATTCAAAGCCTTTGCAAGCAAAAAAACGAAAACAAAAAAACTGTAAGATTCTTCTCTCCACTTAGCCACCCAAAAAATAAGTGGAGTTGTGGCTAAAACTGGTACAGCATTAGCCTTGAGGAAAAAGAACTAAGAGACCTTGCCCAGGTCCAAAGTTCAAGCTCCCCACCAAGAAAGAAAAAAAAAAGAGTCCAGATACCTTAGTGTCAAAAGTATATCTGGATATCTTATTAGATTTTTCTAATCTTTCCTCATTCATCTCATGGAACAACATAATCTTGATCCTAAACTGACTAAGAGCCTGCATTGTGCTTAATAAATTCATTCCACATATTCCAGTAGAATTTGGACAGCTAACAGACACTTACCAATGCTTTATTCTACGTTTAGGCCAGTATGTCTTCATACCATCTACACAGTCAGCTATATCATCTTTCCAGAAGTATCATTGAGTGTAGAACACTCAGAACTAAAATAATTGCATAAAGATGTAATAAAACCCCTTGATTCATTAAGAAAATTTCTGTACCACTTAGAGCAAGTACATTGGTGGTATTTACTTCTAGCCTCTTTTTAAAAAATTTATTAACATTGAATTTTACATCATATTTCAAATGTCATGTTTAACCAACAAGTATTCAAGAAGGGAATCGCTATACAATCACTGTCACATAGATTTTAGAATATAGTAAAAATTTAGCTGAGTGTTTGTATGTCATAGATACAGATTAATGTATAATAAAACACATGTCTATAGAGTGTATAGTCTATCCTAGATATTTATGTCTATGTAGTTATGTTTATATCTCCAAAATTATGTCCAGAACTTTGGGTATCAACTCTTCAATCATCGCTCTACTACTGTTTGAAACTAATATCCATATATTAAGGATACCATGTACCTTTTGTTCCTTGGTCTTGACTTATCTCACTCAACAGGATTCACTCTAATTTCATCCACTACCCCAAAAATGCCATTATTATTTTTTTCTGTGCAGATCTTATTTTTATGCATTCATTTTTATTGTAATTTATAGAAGGGTTACATTATATTCACCAGATAGAAGGTGCATTACTTGTCATACTTTGATACCCCATGTAATGATATGGTCCCCATTTTCCTTCCCCTATCCCCACTCATGTTCATTTCCCCCTTCCCTATCCAATTTCAAATAACCAATTAGGCACATATGAAATATATCAGAAAACAAGGTGAAATATTGTAACAATATGATATAACCAAGGGATAGCAAAAGAGATAAGAGATCATATAGTTCATTAAGGACAACAATCACTCATTATATGAGTTTTGTTTCTTTATCTTGGAGGTCCTTACATTTAGTGTCATACTATTTGTCACGATGTCTCTAGATTTTGTTCTATTGTAAATCTCTGGTAGCAGAGCCCAAGGTTTCTACTGAATTTGACAAATGAGGGAGATTCTTGGGCCTATGTTCCTTTGAGTTTGGCTTACTTCACTTAATATGATTTTTTTCCTTTTCATCCACTTCCCCAAGAATGCCATTATTTTATCTTGTCAGTTGGCTATGTATCATTCCATTGTGTGTGTGTGTGTGTGTGTGTGTGTGTGTGTGTGTGTGTGTGTGCGTGTATCACATTTTTTGTAGTAGGGCATCTGGTTGTTTCCATCATCCAAACTCATTTTCTACAGATATTTTTATAGTCTCTTTTTTATTTTCAGGGTAATGTACAGAGGGGTTACGATTACATTTACAGGTAGTGGACTGCATTACTTCTCACACATTTATTCCACTCCACATGTTTTTGTCCCCAGTTCCCTCTCCCCTCCCCTTCCCAATCATCTTGTTTCCCCCCTTCCCTTTCCTATTTGACATAAACAAATAAACATATATACATTATGCCAGGGAAAAAATCAGATACAGTAACAATCTGACATTAACCAAAGGGCAAAATAAGAGATGAGAAATAACATAGTAGATCAAGGACAAAAATCACACAAGATTAAGAGCAACGATGACACAAGATATAGCTCTTGTTCCCATATCCTAGAGATCCTTTCATTTAGTCTCATCCTATATGACCTTATATACCTAGGTTTTTGAGTTATTGTAATCTTCTGCTAGGAGAGTCCTAGATGTGAACTATTTATTACAAATGAGGGAAACCATTGAGCTTATGTTTCTTTGGGTCTGGCTTGCTTCACTTAATATGATTTTTTCCAAGTCTTTCCATTTCCTTACAAATGGGGCGATGTCATTTCTTCTGATGGAAGCATAGCATTCCATTGTGTATAAGTACCACATCTTCTTGATTCAGTCATCTACTGAGTGGCATCTGGGTTGGTTTCATAGCTTTGCTAAAGTAAATAGTGCTGCAGTGAGCATCATTTTGGTAGTGGCTTTAGTATGTCCCTTTTTCTGGACAATTGGGTAGATGCCAAGTAGTGGATTTGCTGGATCATAGGGGAGCTCTATGTTCAGTCTTTTGAGGAACCACCACACTGCTTTCCCTAGTGGTTGAACGAGTTTACACTCACACCAACAGTGTAGGTGTGATCCCCCTGGTCACTTCCCCACCAGTATCTCTTATTAGATTTTTTGATAATGGCCATTCTGACTGGAGTCAGGTGGAATCTCAAAGTTGTTTTGATTTTCATTTCCCTTATTGCTAGAAATGGAGCATTTCTTCATGTGGCTAAAGCCCATTTTAATTTTTTCTTCAGAGAATACTCTTTTAAGTCTTTAGCCCACCTTTTAATAGGATGGTTGTTTCTTTGAAGATTTGTTTGGGAGAGATACACTTTTCTCAGCTATAGATATATTCTAGATAACTACATATATTTTTGTAGAAAAAAGAATAGAAGCCATCATGCTGGCTCACAACTTAATTTCAGCTACTTAGGAGGCTCAGGGCTTAGGATCACAGGTCAAAGCCAACCAGGGCCCTACAGTGTGTGAGATCAAACTCTGCGAACATACAATGTCTGTAAGCGGAATCTCACTGCCTGGGAATGTAGCCTAATGGTAGAGTGCTCACCTAGAATGCATGAAGATCTAGGTTCTATTCAGCGGTACCGCATACTCAGAAAAAAGCTAGAAGTGGCGCTGTGTCTCAAGAGGCAGAGCACTCACCTTGGGCAAGCGAGTCCAATGAAAATGTCTAGGCCCTGAGTCCAAGCCCTAGCACCGGCAAAAAGAAAAAAAAAACAATCTTACTTAAGTAACAAGGAATGTACCCTATATTTATTCAGACTGAAAAATTCATTAGGAATTAGAAAATATGTATAAAGTGCATAATTTCTTTCGTGTGTTGGCACTGGGTCTTCAACTGAGTGCTTCAGATCTATCCCTGACCTTTTCTGCTCAAGGCTAGCACTGTACCAATGCAGCCCCAAATCAACTATCTTCAATTGAGATATAAGCGAGGAATATTTCAGGGTGCTTCATGAAAAATATTTTTATAAACTGAAACTTTCAACACAGTCTTATTTTAGTATGAATGTTGAGATGGGAAGAGACAGAAAATGTGAAATATTTCCTGATCCCCATAGAGAAGAGACTCAGCAGAACCACTGTGGTCTGCAGGCTTCTTTGTGAGTTTTGTTTGCTTGTTTGATTTTTGTCAATTGTGGGGCTTGAACTCTGGGCCTGGGCACTGTCCCTGAGCTCTTCAGCTCAAGGCTAGTGCTTTAATCTGTGAGCCACAGTGCCACTTCTGGTTTTTCTGGCAGTTAACTGGGTACTTTGGCTGGCTTTAAACTTTGATTCTCAGATCTTAGCCTCCTGAGTAGCTAAGATTATAGGTGTGAGGTACCATCACCAGGCTGCTGCTCTGTTACTATGCAGGTTCTGGATCAAGAACTTCAAGTTCTTACTTCAATTTTTTCTTCTCTTGCCTGATACTCTGCCATTTGAACGAAGCCCCAGTTCCTGGTCTTTGTTGGTTAATGAGAGATATTATGATTTTCTAATATTCAGAGCAACGATTATAAAACCCAGCATTTTACTTACTTGAATAAATTAAGACACAGGACCTAGTGAGATGGAAAACAAAATTTTTTTTCAAGTTGCTCTCCTGTTCTAATGCATAAGTCTGGCTATTTTGCTTACACACAAATATGTATTTTACCAGTTTCTACTCTATTTTTGCTTAGCTTAAAACCACCACTGCCATTTCATAGATTTTGTTGTTGTTGTTTGCGGTGCTTGAACTCTGTGCCTGGGCTGTTCCTCAGATCTTCAGTTCAATGCCAGTGCTCTACTACTTTTGATTTGGCCAGTCCTGGGCTTGAACTCAGGGACTGAGCACTGTCCTTATATTTTCTCAAGGCTAGGGCTCTACCACTTCAGCCTCAGCACCACTTCCAGCATTTTTCTATGTATGTGGTATTGAGGAATTGAACCCAGGTCTTCGTGCATGCTAGGCAAGCACTCTACCACTAGGCCAAACTCCCAGCCCAAAATTATTCATCATTACTATTAGCTATCTTCTTTTTTTTATTATTGATTCGTCATGTTGCTTGGACTTTGGGCCTGGACACTGTCCCTGAGCTCTTCAGCTCAAGGCTAGCACTCTTCCTCTACAGCTCCATTTTTGGTTTCTGGTAGTTAATTGGTGATGTAAGTCTCACAAACATATGTGTCCAGGCTGGCTTTGGGCTTTGAACCAAGATCCTCCAATCTCAGCCTCCATAGCAGCTAGAATTACATGCTTCAGCCAGCAGTGCCTGACTGTTTGATGTCTCTGTCTCTGTCTCTCTGTCTCTGTCTGTCTCTGTCTGTCTGCCTGTCTGTCTCTCTCTCTGTCTCTCTCTCTGTCTCTCTGTCTCTCTGTCTCTCTCTGTCTCTCTCTCTCTCTCTCTTTCTCTGTCTCTGTCTCTCTCTCTCTCTGTCTCTCTCTCTCTCTCTCTCTCTGTCTCTCTCTCTCTCTCTCTCTGTCTCTCTCTCTCTCTCTCTCTCTCTCTCTCTCTCTCTCTCTTTTGGTTGTAAGACTTTAATTGTGCATCTGGGCAGTGTCCCTGGGTTCCTCAGCTCAAGGCTACAACCTTAAACACCTTGAGCCACAGTGTCACTTCTGGTTTTCTGGTGCTTAAGTGGAAGTAACAGTTTCATGTAGTTGAGTGTCTGGCCTGGCTTTGAACTGTGATCCTCAGAACCCAACCTTCTGAGATCATTTCCAGCTTTTTTTTGGTGTAAGTGGTACAGAGTAATTGAACACAGGGCTTTGTGCATACTAGGCAAGCAAACTACCACTAGTGTGCACTCCAGCCTTAGATAAGGGCTTTCTTTTTCTTTTTCTTTTTCTTTTTTTCACTCATGGGGCTTGAACTCTGGGCCTGGATGTTTACCTTAAGCTCTTCAGCTCAAGGCAAGAGCTCTACCACTTGAGGCACATTGTCATTTTGAATTTTCTGGATTATTTGGAAATAAGATTCTCACAGATTTTTATGCCTGGGCCGTCTTTGAACCTCGATCCTCCAGGGTAGCTAGGATTACCAGGGTGAGCCACCAGTCACGGGCATTAAATTACTATTTTTTCCATGTCCTATGCCTTCAACTCATGGCCAGAGCACTGTCCTAGGGCTTGCTCAAGGATAGCACTTTACTTCAGCCAGCCAACTCCCGGTCCAAATAGGCCACTCTTGAAGCTAGAATTACCGAAATCTGAATAATACTGGCATGTCGTTATCTAAGTATATAATTTTTCTTCTATTTTTGATGGATTTTCCTTAGTGTACATATTTCCTACAGATTTTATGGAAATCTTCCTTCCCACTGGGACCATAAGTTAAGCCTAGTGGAAGAGTTCTTGCCGAGCATGAATGAAGACCCAAGTTCAATTCCTCAGCAGGACATAGATAAAAAAGATAAAAGTGGTGCTGTGGCACATGTGATAGAACTTGCGCCTTAAGAATAAACAAAAACAAAAACAAGGATCGTGCTCAGGTCCTGAGTCTAAGCCCAGTACTGGCAAAAAAAAATTCTGCCCAAAGTAGACATATAAACTTGTACTTTTCAAAAAATTTGTTGTCAAGGTGATATACAAAGAGATTGCTGTTACATATGTAATGAGTACATTTCTTGTAAACACTGTTACCCCCTCCCCTGTTTTCTCTTTCCCTTCCCCCCAAGTCATAAATTTCATTTACAACAAATATATATGTATTTTCATTCCTGAAAAAAATAGTTTAAAATGTGTTCAAATAAATGATGTAGGTTGATATATTTATCAAAATGGATTACATGAACTCTAAAATAAACATTCTATGTAATTTTTCTCATAAAATTGTAGTAATGCTATAAAACTAATAAAAAAGGAATTTTAGTTATTAATTTCTTATGTTTTACCTTTAACATTATTACACTAAGCATACTGTTTATGGTATTAATACAGACAGCATGAAATATGATTATGTAAAAAAGTTAAATGATTGAAAAATAGTAAGGTTGGGGGCCAGTAGTTTGGCTTGGTGGCACACACCCTGGACTGGCAAAAAAGAAGTAGGGTTAGATAAAACAGATTTATTTCCAAATGTGTGGAAAATGGTATGATTTTTTGTTTGGCTAGTACTGGGGCTTGAACTGAGGGATCAGGAACTGTCCTTGGCCACATTTGTTCAAGGGTGGCACTCTGACACCTGAGCCACATTGCCCCATCTGCTTTTTCTGTGTATGCAGTGCCGAGGAATTGAATCAAGGTCTTCTTGTATACTAGGCGAGCACTCTACAACTAGGCCACATTCAAAGCCAAAGTAGATTTTTGATGCTATTGTGGAGTTTTAATTTTCTTAAATATTTGTACAAAGCACAATGGATATATAAACAGACTTGAACTCACAGAACAGAGTCCCACATAATATTACAGTTACTCTGGCACTTCTCCCCATTGACAAAACACATTTCCAGGCATCTGCTCTGTCCTTAAGCTTTGGTAGCTGACTTGTGTTTCCATGGAGGCCTGGCCTGGATTCCTGGTGATTCCATGCATTTCATAGTTCCCTGTATATCCAGTAAGGTTGTCTTCTATGGGACCAGACCTGTCTGGTTTTTGGCCCACCCAGGACCTATGTGTCTGAGGTCTCAAATTATAAGTGGAAAATAAAACACAGTATAATAAGCACTGAAGAACTGCACACCATAATATTAACAATGAGAGTTTAATAGTTAGCAAAGTAAATACAATGAATACTTGACAAGAATCATGAGAGCAAGATAAAGAGATGTCTTTTTAGGAAGGGGACAGGGAAGCTCTAAATCCAGACTGGCCTCCAAGTTGCCTTCAGACAGTAATTCTACTTCAGAGTCCTCAGAAGGGTCACCTTCCTCATGAGAAACAGAATGTCCTTCCTGAGTTAAGAGGGGGATGGATTCTGGTTTGTCGAATGGAGATTGAGTCTCTTTTAGTGAGATGGATGGGTCTGGATATTCTGTGAGGATGGATTCATTTTCCACCAATGAATCCAGTATTGAGAGTACACTTGCTGCTTCCTATGGGGACATTTTCCATGAGCCCAGCGTGTGCCCCTTCAGCTTGCACAATAAGTGGAGTGTTACTCTGACTCAGATGGACTGACTCTGGGTGGAGTGTGAAAGGAAACGGAAGGAAATCTGGCTGCTCTTTTTCTTCCTCCATAGTATCTGCAGGTTCAACTGTGTCACACATGGGGTTCAGAGCACAAGGTATATCCACAGGACTCTAAACCTGTTTGGTAATTTCTACAGAAGGCCCATGCTCTCTGGAGTGCAGTGATGATTCTCAGTCTCCATCAGTCACCAGCTCCATTGGTGGGTTTTTCATCCGGAGTTCAGGATAAGCTCCTCCATGATGACCCAAACCTAAGAATGGAAATAGGTACAGAGTGGACAGAGTGGACTCTGCAAGTTGAAGTGTCACTCAACTTCCATGAGGATCTAATGGAGGAACCTGTAGAACTGGAGTTTGGACTGAACACTGAGGAGGTGTAGGGTCTTTCTAATGAGTGCTTATTCCCAAGTCCTTTCAGAGGACAGACATTACCTGGCTGACACCACCCATAAAGGGCATTTTGCCAAGCTCTGTAGAAGTAAGGGCCAACCAATATCTAGACCACATGGGCTTCCTACTCACAGGCTCTGAGGCACCCACACCAGGACTTCTACTTTTTCTTGGTCTTACTGGTCGCACATTCCTCCAGCTGTTTAGAAGAGCAGGTCCAAAGCTGGCATGTGGAGCCTCATATAGAGCTTGAGTTGTGTCAGGGTGTGGCAGTTCTTGAACTCGTAGAAATCACTGGGGTAGAAGTCCATTCACATCGTATAGATGGAACACATGATGCTGTGGGCACATTCGGTACAAGGAAAGTGAGAGCCTTCTCTCTCCATCCTGAGCCTTCTACAAAAGCCCCTTTCTTGCAGGACTCTAATGCTGTGGCTGTCCTGCAGAGATGTTCACTTATGTGCTGGGAGGGGGGTAAAAGACACTCGAGAACAGGATGACATTTACACCCCACTTCCAGAAGCTTCTGAGAGAGGCCTCTATGCATCTGTCCAAAGTAAACGCACCTTAAATTAACTAAGTAAATGCTCTAAATAAATCAATAAGTGAATGCTCTAAATAAAGAACTAAATGCTCATTTCTCTAATCTTAGCCACCCAGCAGGCTGAGCTCTGAAGATCACAGTGGAAAGCCAGTCTAGTCAGTAAAAGTCTAAAGGCACTTGTCTTCAATTAGGCAGCAAAAAGCCAGAACTTGACCTATGACTCAAATGGTACAGTGCTAATTTTTGAACACCAAAGGGATGGCATTTAGACCTGGGTTCAGGTTCAAGTGGCAGCACTGGACCACACACCAAAATGTAAATGCTTTCAGGTTCTAACAGGCAAAGCTATCACAATCCCTCCCTGATGGCTCAAAAGTGATTCAGCCCCCAGCTTTTCCTCTGACTCCAGTATTTCACAGGCCTCCGCCATTAGTACTGACACCTCATTTCTTACTGGGAAATGGGATTTCCTAGGATGTCACCTAGGTGAGGGCTGCAGTTGGGAGCCACTTCCTCATGCCTGAAATCCAACTTCTCAGTAAGCACACTGTTGAGACTCCACTAGCTTGTGAGGGAAATGAAATGGCATGGTGTCCCAGTCATAATAAAGTAGTTTGTGCAATTGTATCATGCTTAGCTCCCCTGTGAACACCGCAGTGAAACAAACAGGCTCAGAGAGGAGCCAAGTATTCCAAGACTTGGCCAGGAGGGGTGAGCAAACCTGGGTTTGGAGGGGGAACACTCACTTTTTCAAGAGAATTTCCAGCAACTACTACATTGTCCTCCACTATTTGAAATTGTGCAGGAAGTTTCCCACATAAAAGAGATCACCTTTCTCGTCAGCAGCGATCAGCTTTGTCAGCAGCATCTCCAACAGGCCTTCCTCCAGGATCCATAGGTTGCAAGGCTCATTCAGAGACTGAGCTGACTTACCATCACACTGTATTGGCAAAAGAGTGGATATTTCAAACGTAGGAATGGGACCACACTTCACACTGAGGAATTGGAATAGAGTAGATTGGAAATGACACACTCTAATTTCAGTATAGTCACTTGAAAGCACACAAGAAGGTTGTAGTGTGTGGGCAGGATGATGGGTTCAAATAGGTTTCCTCTCAATATACCTCATCTGAGTTGCCCTGGAGTTTCCTGGCTTTCTTCCTAGAGAAATGCCTGATATACTGGAATTTGGGCTTGGCACTGATCCAGCATCTACTTCTTCAAGTGAGACATCCATATCTCCCATGCCTGAGATCCGAGCCTCCTGACCTTTGGCAACAGCACAGCAACATCTTTCTTCCTCCTGAGCCACAGGCCAAGGGAGCTGGCTTGGTCTGGTTGTCACATACAGTGGCTTGGTTACCAGGGTTCCATATTCTGTTCCATTGGGAGGGAGGTAGGGTCACCTTTCAAGGCCCAATGACCAAAGCTCCTTGCTCACAGAAGACCTCCCCAAAGACATACTGGAGGCTGAATCTCCCTTCCCACCTCACATATGGATGTAGTAAACAGCACACCTTTTTGTTCAAATCCCAAGTCATTAACTAGGCATAAGTGCTAGCCTGGTCTCAGGCTCAAGGATCCTTTCTTAGGTAATATCCAAACTTACCTGTCACTATTCCCCTTACCCTTCACAAGACATTTTTCTTCTCAGTGCCTTCTCAGCTTGCATTTTGCCTCTTGCACATTTTTTTGCTAGTCCTGGGACTTGACCTCAGAGCCTGACCATTGTTCTTAGGCTGTCTTTAGGCTATAGCTGTCCCACCAAGCCACAGCACCACTTCCAGCGTTTTCTATGTATATGGTACTGCAGAATCAAACCGGAGTCTTTTTGTGTGGTAGCCCAGCACGCTACAAATAGATGAAACCCCCAGGCCATCTTGCACATATTTTTCACTTCAATCTACTAGGACGTTGTTAGGTTTCTGTATCCTAATCTATTTTTCTTCCTGATGAATATCTGTGCTGTCATCTGTAAAAATGCAAGTGGGAAAATCACAGAAGCATTGGTGACATAAAAAAAGTCTTACAGACATAGATAATGTTCATTCTTTGTAGGAGAAAGGATATTTTGATATGATGATGATGACTATTTATAAATACTTTATCGGGGTTTAGAGTTTGGCCCAGTGGTAGAGTGCTTGCCTAGCATCCATGAAGATCTAGGTTTGAGTCCTTAATATCACACAGATATAAAAATCCATACGGCAATGTGGCTCAAGTGGCAGAGGGCTGAACTTGGGAAAAGCCAAGAGCAGTGCTCAGGCCCTGAGTTCAAGCCCCAGGAATGGCAGAAAAAACAAAAGAAAAGTAAAGAAAAGAAAAGAAAAGAAATGTGCTTTTTACAAGTTATTCACTCACAGCATTTGCCTCTGAATTCTTCGCTTCTGCATCTTGTGACTTATCCTTTTCCCTCAATGTAGACAAGAAAAACAGATTTTATTACTTGCTATCCTGTTGTCCAATCTTTGGATATTAATTCAAAATACAATATTGCCTGAGATATTGTGTGTGTGCATGTGTGTGTGTATCTGCCTATGTGTGCATGCACACATGTGTACAGGGTTTAGGGCTTACTCATAGGGCCTGTGTGATAACCCTCAGTATCTTTTCCTCAAAGGTATTGGTCGTTCACTTCTAGCTTATTATAGCTAATTGGAGTTGAGAGATTCACTCAATTTCTTGCCCTGTGTATTGTAACCCAGTGCTGGGTTCTCATATTTTTAATTGTAGCTATAGAGAAGGCTGAGGTCTGGGGATCCTCGTTAGAATCCAGCCCCTGAAAGAAAGTCGCTGATAGAAATCTTTATCTTCAGTTAAGCACGAATAAATAAGGCAAAAGTGGAACTGTGGCTCAGTTCCTCTTGTAGCAGCCATGAGAAAATTACTAATTGGCAGCACCTGGTCCCTGAGAGAAATCCTTAGCACTGGTTCAAAAAAAGAAAGAAAATAATGAAAAAAATTAAAACTTGCTGAGGAATCCATAAGGATAAAAGTGCCTGTGAATAATCTTGTCATTTCAGATTCCCTCAAGAGCTTATGTCTCTCTATATTTTATCAAGTTTTTTAAAGATATTTACATATTTTCTATCTTTCTTAAACAGAGATAGCCATCCACAAAACACAAACACAAACTCTCACACAGTATACCACCCACCCATAAGTGTCTGGCTATGTATATATGTATAGTCATATGTATTGATCTGTCTCTCTATACTAATATATAAATGCATAAACATATGAATTTAGACAAACAGGAAACATACATAGATAGGTCTCAGGCATTTCCAGATTTTGTGCAAGTCTTCTGAGTGCAACTTACCATTGTATTGTTTGTCAAGATAGAGTCCCTCTAACTTTTGGCCAGCTTCTTGTCCTTTGATACTTTTTTCTGCCAGTCCTGGGTTTTGAACGCTAGGCCTGGATGCTGTAACTGAGCTTGAGCTTCTTGCATTCAGTAGTTTATTGCAGATAAGAGTCTCATGGAGTTTCTGTCCTGGGCTGGCTTTGAATTGTGATCCTCAGATCTCAAACTCCTGAGTAGCTAGGATGACAGTCTTGAGCTACCAGTACCTGGTTCCTTTGCCTCTTTTACCCTTTTTTTTGGCCCCACCATAGCCATGGTATCTACCTTCCTATGTTCTCTCCACCTGCCCCCAGACAGGGGTCTGACAGATGCTTTCCACCCTCTTATTCATGTCCTCCCCTGTATTGGCTGACAACTAAGACATGCACTCACTTGTCTGGATGCCAAACACAAAGTCATGTGATTGTTTCTTAGTCTGGAACATCATTTCAGGTTTATAGCACCACAGAGGGTAAGGTTGATGCTCCTCCAGGGCTTCTTAAATTGTTCTCATATTAATCCACAACACGTTTGTCATCACTTGTCCAGCTAATTCATGTACTAAAGCAGCATTCCCTACAAACTTAGATCCCAATACCATGAGGACACTCAAGGGTGCATTCGGAGTGTGACCTGCAGGTGGATGTGAGCCTGTCTAACTTGGAGGGGATTTCTCCACCACAGGAAATGGAATACAAATTTAGAATCTGCTTTCATGAGGTGACAATCTCTGGCAGATGTTCTTATCAAATGTGGCACTGCATACTTCCAGCTTAAAACATGGGTTGATGACCCAGCATAACAGAGAATGTATTCACCCCGGCCCAACACATAGGCTGGGACCCTGAACTTTCAGGTAGCATTTGGCTTTGAAGGTCATGAGATCTTAGTCTACAAATGATGAGCCCCCTCCCGTGAGGCATAGCAAACGGAGCCAAAGTGCAACCCAGTTAAGCACCAGATCAAGCTTCCCTTCTTCAGTAGGGTATGGTTTGAAAACTGTGCATAGCTTCTGTTTGAAGCCAGTCCAGTAAGGAAAGTCCATGAAACTCTCATTTCCAGTTAACTGCCAAGAAAAAGCC
This sequence comes from Megascapheus bottae, assembly GCF_031878675.1. NCBI lineage: Eukaryota > Metazoa > Chordata > Mammalia > Rodentia > Geomyidae > Megascapheus > Megascapheus bottae. The sequence continues at coordinate 13,185 of NW_028327805.1, read as the reverse complement.
AAAGATAGAGATGAAGCTCAAGAGAGCTAGAGAGCCATCTGAAAAGAATGGTTACACCCTGCAACATCCTCATTATCTGATCTTGAAAACATCTCTGCGTGCATCCCAGCATGCAGCCAGCATCTGGGGGTGACAGTGACCCCTGCGCCCATTGGCAATTTGCACTGTCTCTGACATCTGTAATGTGAACCTCATTCTGTTGGGTTTGTGAAGCGGTGTCAACCCTGCAGAAGGAACCAACTGTGCCCTAACTCCCACTGTCCCCTGGGGCCCCTAGCATTCCCCCATCTGCACCCCTCCTGTGGCTTCTGATCCTAGGGAGCCCTCCTGCCCTGTCCAACACACACATGAAGTGCATATTTCTTCTCCTGGGGCAACTTCTCCACAGAGAGTACATGACATGCCCACTCTCCAGGCACGGGGAGATCCTGCCAAAGTAGCAAGTCAGTGATAAGGACATAAAGTGATGAATAGAATTTTAGATCCTGATGGTAGACAGTCTGCAAAATCCAAGGGAGAATGGAATTGGAGGGGACCAGGGATCAGGATGTGGGCACGGAGCTTCCCTGCCAAGGGGGTGGGGGAAGTCACAGGCTGGGGGATGCACAGGATGATCCATGGCCCTGTGCAGCTACTGGGTCACTCCCTTCTGCACCTCAGCCTTTGGCTTTGAGCTCTGTGATCGTCAAGATGTGCACAGTCTGTACTCTGGCTGGTAGAAGAAAGGACCCTGGGAAGACAATTGTAGAGCCTTTGTGAGTGTAGGAAGTGGTAGGCTGGACACCCAGTCCAAGAGGAGCTAAAACTTTAGTCGAGGGTTGTGCAAGGAGTGGGTGTGAGGGTTGTGGGCAGTCACAGTCACGGCAGAGGTGGCTCTGTCTGTGGGGTAAGTGCCTCCCTGCAAGCACAGCACTGGACATATCAGAGATCCACATGAAAAGGAAAAGCTGGAAATGGCACTATGGTTCAAATGGTAGAGCATCAACCTTGAGCAAAAGAGCTCAGGGACAGTACCCAGGACCTGAGTTCAAGCCTCATGACTGTAAAAGAAAAAGAACCAGGACTATGAGAGGGAACCTGGTACTCTCTTGGTCTAATCAGACACAAAAAGAGGCCGGGATAGGCTGTGGAAAAACACAGAAAACATCTTCCCCCAGCTCATCCTGTCCTGCATGCAGGGACACCCATGTAACTAGGGCTACAGTGAGATCATCTTCACCCTTGTGCTGCCATCTGAATTGTAGGCCTCTGTCCTGGCATGGGGTGTCCTGATGGCTGAGCATGTGCCCTAACCCTAGATGGAGAGCAGCCACTGACTGTGGTAGCTAAGGAGAGATCTGTTCCATAGCTATCAGTCCACCTAGCATGGGAGCCATAACCGACCCTCACCCAGGTAGAGACCAATGGTTCTCCAGGTGCTAATAACATTGCCCCACCCCTAGCTCTGGGTACACGTGACATTCCCTCCACAAGGAGCAGGACAAAGTGAGGGATCAGGAAACTGCCTAGGGGCTTCAGATGATGGCCAGGCTGGCACTACAGATGGCCTCATTCTGTCACTACCTTCCCCTGCGTCCATCATTCCTCCCTCATGCTTCTCTACCTCCCACCCATTAACCTTGGAACCCAATGAACTGGGCTCTCATCATTCCTCTCATCTCTTCACCCACCTTGCCATGCGTCCATCCCTCTGTCACTTCCACCCCACACACATCCCACCACCAGCCACCCTGTAGCTTATAAGGATCCCAGAGGAAGCTCTTGGTGAAGGGCTTGTGACCACAAAACAGTTACTATCACCCACTCCGGCCTGATCCACCACAGAATAAGAACAGCCAAGCAGGCACACACTGCAGCAGAGTTGCTCTGCTGCCACCCTGATTTCTTCATGGCCAGGACTTGGCTCTCCTCAGCCTCCCAGCTCAGTAACCAGAACATTGTGCTTTCACAGGGCCATGGCTTCCAGTCTCCATGGACACAATGACATCAAGGTGATGCCAACTTCCCCATCTCTATATACTGAGGAGCTGAGGTTCTCTTCTGTGACTCCATCCGCTAAGAGGCTCATGCAGATTTCTATCCTTTGCTCATCATGGTGACTCTTTGGTTAACAAGTCACTGCTGGGCTTCCAGTTCACCACATATAGAACCCATACTCCAACACTTTTCTTAGAAGGACTGATGACTTTTAAATATTCTCTAGTTTTAAATTTCTAGTTCCTTCTCTCTTTCATTTATATATTTCCCTTCCTCACATACTTCCCTTTTTTTACCTTCCTTCTTTCATTCCTGGCCTTGAACTCAAGACCTGGAGCTTTTTCTTAGCTTTTCTTTGCTCAAGGTAGCACTCTAGCTCTTGAGCCACAGCTCTACTTCAATCTTTGTTCTTGCTCTAAACTGGGAGTATGAGTCTCATGCATTTTTCCCTTTGCTGGGTTGGTTTTATACCACAATACTAAGATCAGGATCCTGAATATGCCTCGGATTACAGGTATTATCTAATCAAAACAAATTCCTGATTTCTTTTTTAGACATAGTTAGTTCTTTCAGGTGAGCCACCAGCCACTCATGGAAGAGCATTGCAGGATCCCAGCATTCATCTTGTCTCCAGTCTTATTCCATCCATCTCACAATGGTCATCTAAAACACCCTGCTGCATGCCTGAAGTCGCAAGGAACGTTCTCAACACCATGAGAAGCTCCCTTAAGCTCTGCCTCAGACATGCCCAGCCCCCATCCCACTTCCACATGAGCATTTGTTTAGGAGAAATTCCCTGAGTACATCATCATCTTTTCCTCACCATTCAAATTTCATCTTTGGAGTCATTTCTCCCAGACAAAGAGGAACATGATCCATGGTTTGATAGCAGCTCCAGCTTCATAGTCCCAGCCACCAACACCCCCCATTACCCTGCCAGACACCTGAATTCAAGAACAATGTTTTCACTACCCCTGACTCTTATCAAATGTTTTAACTTATACAGTGCATTAAAATAATTTTACTAAATGGAATAAACACATGGCATCAAGCTTCAGAATCTTTGCACCTGAACTTTTAGTGAATCACAGACACACCAGCATTTCTGTAGCCAACAGAAATCTTAGCTTTGAGATTTCAGCATCCCTGGTATCCAAGTTTGGATGTGCTAACACTGCCCTTAATGGGGCACTTCAATCACAAAATCCCACAACAATCAATGTCATTTGACATTCACTGGTAGGTGGTGCTAGGAAAAAGACTGATGTGCCAACTCCATGCTGGCTTGACCTATGCCATCTTCAAACCTGAAGCAAGTGGGGCTCCTCTCTCCATGACACCTTTTGTGTACTACCCCAGGAGGACCTTTACCTTGAGACAAAATTATGAAGACTATCTCTACCAGCAAAGATTCCAGTGAGATGTGCCTACATGAATAAAGCTAAAATCTCACTAAAGTGAGGTTGTAGGCAGTGCTGGAGCCTGAACTCAGGGCCTGGGCACTAAGCATTTGTACTCAAGACTAGCCCTTTACCACTGGAGCACAAACTCCATTCCCAGCTGTTTTTATTTTCGGTAGTAAGAATCTATCAGACTTTCCTGTTCTAGGTGACTTGTAACTTCCATATTCAGATCTCAGCCTCCTGACCAGCCTGGATAAAAAGTTTGGATCAGCCATGCGCCACACCTGAGGACTTCAGCCAGCACATTTTTTCCCAAAAATTGGAAGAGGAAGATGAGGAAGGGTTGGGCTCATCCTGCCCTGCTTATGAAGGAGAGCATCAGCGCCTGAACTTCATTCCCTGTTGTAGGCTGCTGGAGGAAAAGGAAGCAAATAGGCACAGGCTGGCAGCAGATGCCACAGAACAACTTGTGACCAAGACTCCCAGAGCAGACCTCAGAATCGATGACAGAGTTGGATCTACCCAGTAACAGAGGCAGTGGTGACACCTGAAACTGCGCGTTTGAGCCTTTGCTGCTAGTAAACAGGGCCACCTATATCTTAATGAGAAAGGTGAGATTTTGGTGGAGAAGGTGAGATTGAACATTATGTATCATGCAAGAAGACAGACTATAAGGGGTCTTTTATTATTCCAAGCGAAATTTTGAATTTCCTCTTCTGTTTCTTTGAATGACATTGGGATATTTATGAATATTGCACTGAATTTGTAGATAGTCCCTATCAAGATTGCCATTTTTACAATATTACTTCTTCCAAACCAAGAGCATAGGTTTTTGCATTTCCTCAGTTCTGCGTTAATTTCCTTCTCCAGGGTTTATAGTTCCATCAAAAAGGTGGTTTACATTGTAAGTTTCAGTTCCTCAGTTCCTCTTTCCCTTTTCCTCCTACTCCAGTTAGAATGGCCAAGATCCAGAAATCTAATAACGTATGCTGGAGGGGATGTGGCCAGGAGGGATCACTACTACACTGCTGGTGGGATTGCAAACTCGTTCAACCACTATGGAAAGCACTATGGCAGTATCCCAAAAAGACTAAACATAGAGCTCCCCTGTGATCCAGCAATTTCACTACTTGCCAATCGACCAGAGAGGACACACTAAATTGACTAGAGCAATAACATTTATCACAGCACTATTTACTATAACAAAGGTATGGAACCAACCCAGATGCCCGTCAGTTGATGAGTAGATCAAATATGATATTTTTACACAATGGAATTCTGTGTTTCTGTCAGAAAGAATGACATAGACGAATTTGTAAGGAAATAGAAAGACGGTAAAGTTTAGAAATTAGTTTCTGTCTCCTTCTCTCTCTCCTTCTCTATCTCTGTAAAATTTAGAAGTTCCTGTTTCTCTCTCTTTTCTGTCTTTCTCTCTCTTTCTGTATCTCTCTTTGTCTCTCTCTCTCTCTCTCTCTCTCTCTCTCTCTCTCTCTCTCTCTCTCTCTCTCTCTCTCTCGTCTCTCTCTCTCTCTCTCTCTCTCTCTCCAATCCATAGGCTTGAACTCAGGGCCTGAGCTACTTTTGCTCAAGGTTAGCACTCTACCATTTGAACCACAGTGCTGCTTCTGGCTTGCTCTTTTCACGTAGTATTGAGGAATCTAACCCAGGCCTTCATCCTTGATAGGTTAGCACTCTACCACTAAGCCACACAGTCAGCTTTTAGAGGTTTCTGACAAAGGTTTTCCTACATGCTATTATTTCTTCTGTGAGTGCTCTTAATGCTTGCTGAAGGTTGACTTTGTTTAGAAGACTTACCCTAATGCTCCCATATACAGAGATTCTGTATATAGCTCAATGTTTTTCATTACTCAGTATTTCTCTATTGTGTATGTTGTGAAATGTACTGAAGACTGACTTCTGATTAAAAGTCATTGCACATTTGTTCTATTCATTAGTTTTCTTTTCTTCTATGGGAATCAGGTTTGTGATGAACACAGAAGTATGCCTTCCAGGTCAAACACTTTCCACATTTGTAATATTCATAAGGCTTTTCTCTCCTATGTTCATTTTATACTTAGTCATGCGTTCATGATGGTTTTTTCATATTCTTATATTCATACGATTTTTATCCTGTGTCTGTGTGGTATCATGCAAACTCAACTATGAGTTCTTCAAAAAAATTTCCCTTTCATTTTATTCATAGGATTCTATCCTGTGGGTGTTTAGTGATAAATCTTGACTTGTGCCTTCTGGGGAAAAGACTGAACATTTGCTACATTCATTAAGGGTTTTATCTTGTGTTGGTTCTGTGACACAAGCTGAGTTTTCTTCCACAGAATAAAAAGTCTTTCTTATTTATTACATTGCTAAGGCTTCTCATATGTGTGAACTCTCTTACGCTTCCTGAAGGGTGAATACTGCACGAAAGACTTTCAACATTGGTTATATTCCTAAGGTTTCTAATATGTGTGAATTCTGTTATGCCTCCTGTAATGTGATTTCCATCTGAAGGTCTTACCACATTTGATGCACTCGTACAGTTTCTCTCCTGTCTATGTTCTCTGATGCCATTTGAGGGAAGACTTCCATTTGAAAGACATTCCACATCGGTTACATTCATAATGTTTTTCTCCTGTTTGAATTGTCTTATGCATGTTGAGGTTTGGCTTGTGTGAAGGACTTTCCACATATGTTACAATCATAAGGTGTTTCTCCTGAGTATATTCTCTGATGAACATGGAGTTTTAACTTCCATTTGAAAGACTTTCCGCATTCACTACATGCATAAGTTTTCTCTCCTGTGTGTGTTCTATTATGCCCATCAAGATATGACTTCCACTTGAAGGTCTTTCCACATTTGTTGCACACATAAGGTTTCTCTCCTGTGTGTGTTCTTTGATGCAATTTGAGGGAAGATTTCTCTCTGAAAGACTTTACACATTGGTTACATTCATAAGGTTTCACTCCTGTGTGTATTCTCTGATGAACACGAAGTTTTCCCTTCCCTTGGAAAGACTTTCCACATTCATTACACTTATAAGATTTCTCCCCTGTGTATGTTATTTGATCTACTCGAAGGTGTATCTTCTGGGTGAAAGACTTTTCACATTTGTTACATTCATATGGTTTCTCTTCTGTGTGTCTTCTCTGGTGCAAAGTGAAGTATGATTTCAGTCTAAAAGTCTTCCCACATTTATCCCATTAAAGATTTCTCTTCTGTGTGAGATCTCTGATGTGTGCTGAGAGCTGAATTCTGGACAGAAATTTTATTACGTTCCTCATATTCATAAGGTTTGTCTTCTCTTGGAGATCGAGGTTGGAGCGTCAGGTCTGACTTCTCAGAAATTAATTTTCATAATTGATGTACGCATCACATATCTCAGGATATTTGCTCTGAGGTATTGTAAGGCATATTTCATTACTGAAAGATTTCTCACATTCACTACATGTATGAGGAATCTCTCCTGTGTACATTTTCGGATGTGTAGTGATGGTCGGTGTTAAGTACAATATTTTTCATCACACAGTACATTTAGCAGTTTTCCTCCCTCCCTGAAGAATTTCTTGGGCAGGGAGAACAGAATTATGATACTGCAGATCTTTTGGACTGTCACAATCATGAAGAAAATGCTCTGAATATCCGATGGATTTTTTAAGAACAGGAGACATACGAGATCTATATGCAGCATGCATCTCATCAGGCTTAGGAGACAGAAGCATGTTCTGACACTTAATGAACTCCTCAGTCCTCACCCATAAGTTGTTACCGTTATTCCTAATCAGCTCTGGATTGTGTGTAGAGCTCAAATTTAAAGTTGTTGCTAATCTCTCGTTTTCCTCCACTTTGATACTACTTGCAACTGCTACTTCACAAAGACATTCATGTGGACTTTCCTGGCAGGTCTTGAACACATTTTCCATTACCTGGACATCTAAAATGAGTCATAGAAGAAAAGACACAAACATACATGAGATACAAATATTCCTTACTGTAAAGGTAATGACTTTACTTTCCCATCCTAAGTGTTAGATATTTTAAAACATAAAAGTGGAAATTGATTTGTGAGAAATATATGCTTTTCTCCCTAACATATTAAGAAAATGATATTTTACAATGACCAATAATATTTTTCTGTGTTTTAGTTCTCTTTTTATATCACAGGAAATATTTATTGAAATTATCCAACTATGTATTGCTACAGTTTTAAGCTGAGTACTACCTGTACTATACCTGCAGCTGTTTTTTTTCAAATACTGTTTTGCTTATACATTGAGGAATAGCTGCCTTTCTTTTATTTTTGAGAAACAATCTAAATTCTGTGCTGTTTTGCATCTTTTTAAAACTTTTTTTTCTTTTCTTTTCTTTTTTTTGTAGTTCATAGGCCTCGGCCCTGTCCCTGAACACTTCAGCAGAAGACTATAACCCCTATCCTTGAGCTACAGCCCCACTTCCTGTTTTCTAGAGTTAACTACAGATAAGAGTCTCAGGTCCTAAGTAGCAGATAAGATTACCTTACCCAGTTTCAATGCTGTTTGCTTATTAACCATTAAGTGAGGAACACGAATTTTTTCTAGATTCAGCGGCCACAAGTTTGGTTTATATGTCTGTTTGCCTTTGATCCAAGCAAGAACGATTCTTGAGAGTAAGGACTTATACCTATATCCCTTCAGTTACAACTTCTCACTAAAGTCTCAATTTAGGTATTTGTGGGAATTTTGAAATTTGTTTCTTTCCATTTGAAGTCTTATAAAAATTCCTTTTCTAACACTCCTGTCCCTCAGAACCATGGAAGACCAGAAAATCCCCAGCTCATTGTCTAGTTAATTTTCTTATGTTGATTGAAACTTTGTTGTTGTTTTTTCCTTCCATTCCTGGGTTTGAACTTAGGACCTAACGACTGTCCTTGGGTTTTCTCAAGACTAGAACCCTACCAATGAAGTCATTACTTCTGGCTTTTTCTATGTATGTGGTAATAAGGAATCAAACCTGTGTCTTTGTGCATGCTAGGCAAGCACTCTACCACTAGGCTCAATTTCTGGTGGAAAGATCTGGTTCTGAATACCAGTCTCTTCCTACCAGCAAAAAGATATTATCCTTATCAGACAATAATGCCCTGACTTATTCCTTGTTTGCGCAATCATTTATAGTCTTAGTTTTAAAGAAATGAAAGATCATTCTTTCTTTCTTTCTTTCTTTCTTTCTTTCTTTCTTTCTTTCTTTCTTTCTTTCTTCCTTTCCTTCCTTCCCTCTTTCTTCCCTTTTTCTTCTTTCTTTCTTTCTTCTTTCTTTCTTTCTTTCTTTCTTTCTTTCTTTCTTTCTTTCTTTCTTTCTTTCTTTCTTGTTTTGCAGTCATGGGACTTGAATTCTAGACCTGGCTGTTCTTCCTGAGCTCTTCAGCTCAAGGCTACTTCCCTATGTCTTTAGCCTCAACCCCACTTCTCATTTTTTATTGGTTCATTGGAGAGAAGAGTCTAAGGTGTTTTTGTGATAGGTCAGTCTTTGAACCTTGACCCTCAGATCTCAGCCTCCTAAGTAGCTAGGATTACAGGCATGAGCCACGGGCTCATGGCTTTCTCATTTTATTTTGTTTCACAGTGATTTCTACAGAGAAACCTAACTTTAACTCTACTGCCACATAGAATTCGTCATATCACCCTATGATTCTTGGTGCCGGGTGTTTGGGCTAGCATGCACAAAGACCTGGTTCAGTTCCTTGGTACTACATACAAAGAAAAAGCCAGAAGTGGTGCTATGACTCAAGAAGTAGAGAGCTAGCCTTGAGAAAATCCAAGGACCATGCTCAGGCCCTGAGACCAGGCATAGGATTGGGAAAAGAAATGATTCTTGATTCATTCACAAAGAATTCCATAGGTTCCACACAGGATTTAGGCTAACTAAGAATATTATTGCTCAGTACATCACAACATGAACTTACCAATGGGGCTCAGGCTCCAACATCAATATGAAGATGCATTCACTCACCTGTGATATTCTTGTCAGAGGAATTTCCTATCCAGAGTTCTGCACAGTGCTCTATCTTGTCAATTAATACAGGTTTGGGAACACAGGGCCCTGTAAATTAGAAACAGTAGAGAATTATTGCTTATGCTGTGTCATCATTGCTTTAAGTTTGCAGACATCCTACTCACAAGTTATCTATTAAATCTTTTTTCTCATTTCTCACTGGCTACATGGTTGACTTTTCCCCAGCTCTGGATTCATTTTGTATGGCATAAACTTAGCTATCTTGCTCAAGGCTAGAAAAATACCAGTTTGAGTCCCAGCTCCACTTACATGCATAGGTCTTCATGCATGCTAGGCAAGCACTCAATCACAAAGTCAAACTCTTGATATTCCACTAACATTTTTGAGGGGTTACTTGGAGTTATAGAGTTTCATGGCAATTTTTATGCCATTGCTGGCTTCAAATTAGAATTCTTAGATTTCTTCCTCCTGAATATTTTAAGATTAAATGCATGAAACATTGCACCTAGTGCCAGGTTTCCATTATAAACTCACTGTTTAGTGATTTGTAGATCCTATTTCCAATAATGATATATATTCTATTCTGGATGGTTTATCCACTTACAATTACTGTGTAAGTTGGAATGTCGTCTCCATTAGAGGAAACATAATTTAGAACTGTTGTCAAAGTATTCTGAAGGTATCCTGAAGAATGAGTACAAAATTACCTTAGGTTTTCTTTAGAAATTAATGATACTTCTCAGGGCCTGGAATCTTTCATTTAAATAGTATTGAAAGTTTGATAAACATTCACGTATCTGCAAAATAACAAGGCACTTGGCCTTGCAAGTGAATTTGACTTTTGCTCACCTAAGGACACCAGGTTGCTGTAGGTCTCCAGCATTACATCTCTGTACAGGGTCCTCTGAGCATTGTCCAGATGCTGCCACTCCTCCCAGCTGAAATCCACAGCTACATCATCAAATAACACCAGCTTCTGGAATGGCACATTTTCATCAAGTAAGTAGCACTGAGTTATAAACACACCATGTCTGGAATTTTATTCTTTTTTTTGTTGGAATTGTATTCCTTTACTTAAATGTTTAGACTTACATGAAATATTGACCTGAAAAGCTTAGGGATGGTGCCTAGGCCCAGAGTTCAAGTGCCAAGACCCACAAAAAAATAAAAAGGCAAGCCAGGTGTTGGTGGCTCACGCCTGTCATCCTAGCTACTCAGGAGACTGAGATCTGAGGACCATGGTTCAAAGCCAGCCTAGCACAAAATTCCATGAGACGCCTTTCCAATTACCCACCATAAAATGTTTAATGGCTTGTGGCATATCATGGTAGAGCAATTGTGGTATCGACAAAAATAAGTCGGGGGAGTAGATTTAGGTTATAAATGGAATTATTCCATTGAAAAGGAACTACATTATATGATGACATATGCTGGTACTGTGAGAATATTGCAAAATCTTAGGGTAGCAAGTAATAATTCTGTGAAGTACACCCAGAATGTTAATGTTCTATGTCTGGCATAATAATCACTTGGGGAAGAAACTTTTTTTCTTTTTTTTGCCTGGGGGATTTGTAAGGCTTGAACTCTGGGCCTGGGCACTGTTCCTGAGCTCTTCAACTCAAGGCTATCACCCTACCTATGAAGCCACAGTGCCATTTCCCATATTCTAGTGGTTAACTGTAGATGAGAGTCTCATAGATTTTCTAATGCCCAGGCTGGCTTTGAACCAAATCTTTAGATATCAGCCTGATATCTGAGTAGCTAGGATTAGAGGTAGAAGTCACTGCACCTGGCAAGAAATTTATTTCTTGCTGTTGTATAATACAAATTTACTGTATGTTTTACTTTTTCAAAAAGACTGAGGATGACCTTTGTTCTGTATATAATGGGAAGAGGGGTAGGGAGCTGTGAGCAGAAGAACTGAGGGGCAATACTCAGGGTAGGACAATAGCCTTAAACTAAAGAGCTCACTGCCCAAGGTCCAAGCCCCATGACTTTCCTCACTACCCCAGAAAAAAAGGGAAAAAAATTGGAGATTGGAGAGGATTTTCTAAAAAGAATATATAGAAATAGTAGTTCAAAATGTAGAAAGAAGTTCAATATTAACAGTCATGAGAAAAATTAAAATTACAATGAAATCATTACTTTAAATATGTTAATATAAATATAGTTTTAAACAAAAAGATCCACATACACACACACAAACACACACACACACACGCATACAAAAAAACAACTTTCAAAGTCTAACTATTACTGGGAAGGTAGTGAGAAGAAGTAGAACTTTGGAATAGTTCTGCAAGGAATATAAAACAATCAAAAATTGCGTGGAGAGTGCTAAAAAAGTACTAAATATAGAATTACATAGAAATATGGTCCCACACTTGTATTTCTAGATTTGTACCTAACGGAAGAGAAAGCAGAGACAAGAACAAATATGTGGAGAATCCATTCACAACTATTAATAATAATCAAAAGGTAGAAATATGCAAAACAATGCATTGAAAAGGAAGAACATTTTACTATATTTTACAGATGAATCTTGATTACAGTAAACTAAAAATACAGCAGTCATAAAGGAAGAGCTGGGGTATGTTTTCCCTTCCAGAGCTTCCAAGGATCAACAAACCCTTAGAGCCAAAAAGCACGATGGTTCCAGAGAATGGAGTAGAGAGGAACAGGAGCTGAATGTTTAATGATTATACATGGAAGATGAAAATTGCTCTACATGGGTAGAATGAAGAGAGAACTGTACCCTAAACAATGGTTATGTAGCCACACAGGATGGGACACACCTATACTCCCTGATCTTGGGAAACTCAAGAAGGATTTCTAGCCATCCTGGATGCATGGAAAGATCTATCATAAAAACTAATGTGGAGGGGCTGGGAGTTTGGCATAGTTGTAGAGTGCTTGTATGAAGACGAAGGTTCAATTCCGCTGTACCACATACACAGAAAAAACCAGAAGTAGTGCTGTGGCTCAAGTAGAAGATCACTAGGCTTGAGGAAAGCTGAAGGACAGTGCTCAGACCGAGTTCCAGGCAAAGGGCTTGTTTAAAAAAAACCCAGAAAGCTGAGCATGATGGGGTGGTGGTGGCTCACTTCTATAATCCTAGCTACTCAGGAGGCTGAGATCTGAGGATCAAGGTTTAAAGCCATCCTGGCACAAAAAGACCTGAGACTCTTATCTCAAATTCACCTTTAGAAAATGGGAAGTGGGGCTTGGCTCCAGGGTAAGATGGTAGCCTGGAGCTGAAGAGCTCAGGGATAGTACCCAGGCTGAGTTCAAGATCTATGACCCACCAAAAAAAAACCCCAATAAACAAAAAATAATATGGAAAATTTTGGATTCTGTGAATTTTATCAGGCATATAAATGTTTTTTTGCTGTTGAAATAACAAACTGTTTGGAAATATTTTAAAAGTTTTTACCTAGAAATGTACACTACAAATGGAATTAATAACAAACACAAAATATGAAAAAGATACAAATTATCACAACATGGGTATCCTGCTTCTGTATCTTTCACTGACTCCTGTTCAAATGAGTCACATATTCTGAATCATTTCTCCCAGTCGATATATGCCACACATATTAGATTGTACTGAACTTCTTGGGAAATCAAAAGCAAATACTAAGCAAATGTGTGTTAGATTTTGTCAACAGTGATATTTCAAATATAAATCCCTAATCATTGCATTATTTAATATGAATGCCGGAATCTAACTTACACTGGCAGTATCTTCAATCTTTTGAGAATCTTCAAAAGGGTGTGTAAATATTTAGGATCGTTATGTCTTCCTGGAGGAAAGATCCC